>NC_080404.1:26642500-26777500 GCF_030265065.1 Corythoichthys intestinalis | reverse complement strand
TAAGACCCCCAATATGGCCAAATTTAAAAATTGTACTATATGCATGTGTGATACATCATTGGAAAGCTTAAAATCTCAATTTTCTTGGGGAAAAAATTTTGAACAGGAGGGCATTTAAAAACAAAAACAAAAAAAGCAGCAAAATCCTAACTGGATGTGACAGCATGAGAAAGCATAATTAAAGACGCCATGATTTTAACGAGATCGCGTACTTACACTTACTTATTTCGATCCAAAAACTCCATGTAGCATGTATCACCGAGTGTGAAGACACAGCTGTGAATGGCCACAGCTGGACTTTTTGGGGATTTTATGGGTGAAACATGGTAATATAACATGGGTCGCAATGCAGCAATCACAGACATCAAGGAGTGGTCGAGATTTTCTTTTCCATATATTTACCCTTTTAATTTTTTTTTTTTTTTTTTCAAATTTTCTTTGTTTGGATTGATTATTTATCATCTAAAATATCGGGGAAAATGCAACAGTCACAAAAAATATATAATTAAGCGATGGTTATGGTTATGAGACACCATTTTTTTTCATTGTGACATAATTTGTTTAAAAGTTTAAAATATGCGAGTGAGTAATTTTTTAAAGTATTTTTTTAAACTAAATATTAGACATCAATTAAAGATTCTAAGCTAAAATGACAGACATTTCGAATAATAAATATAATTACTTACCATCTTTATATGGCTGGATTGAAACAAAAGCGGTTGCGCGACATCTGTAAACTGGGGTCTCCAGAGTAAAACGGACAAATTAAAAATAGTTCGGGGGTTTAATGCGCCATGAAAGGGGTTCAATCCCGTTACTAGCATGGTGTACCTAATAAAGTAGCTGGTGAGTGTATGTGTGTGTTTGATGAAATTCTAAGGAGCATCAACTTCACAACCTTGTGCGTTTTCTTTTTTTTAACACCGGTGGGCGCTACTACTCTACACAATAATGTCATGTGTCACTGCTGGTCTAATCCAAATATTAGTATTATTAAACAGATTATGTGCACTACATTGCTCCATATTTTGACTAAAAACAATCCTGGAGGGGGAAAAAAAGGATAGACACACTCATTACAAAATAAAGTTATACAATATTTACCTCTTCGGAGTTGATTAAAAAATGTACACTCGCAATGCAAAATCTGGGACTGTCTAGTTGAACACATCGTTTTAGTAGGCTTATTAAAAGACTTAAAGAAAATACAACATGATTGGTCACAAATTACTGCACTTGTTCCATATCATTATGGGCACTGTACAGTGTGTAAGCAATGCAAAAACCCAATCGATGCATTAGTGTAACACAAAGGTAATGGCCTATCAATAATATGGACTACTAAACGATGGATCTGGGTGTTACCATGGCAATGTGAATGATACTATATTCCTCACTGCCCAGTAAGGCAACCTTATGAACTGAAATGTGTTATTTTCTGAGGGCTGAAAATGCATACATTTACAGTCTGTGTAAATGCAATGGAGGCACTTAAGGGAGGCATTTGTCTTGCTGACGACACACTGGGGCATTACGTATATTAGTGGGAGTGATATATAAGAAAATACGTATGTGTTGCTTTTTGTGACTGACATTTTTCATCCAATGATTGCCAAAGGCAATTTGGTGGCCCTGTGTATTGATCTGACGTAGGCATTCCACTGAATGACTAAATTAGGAACATTAGGAATAACAGTCCTGTGATGCAATATGACACACGATGAACAGTAAAATGTACCATAGTAACAATAAAACAAAGCCAGACATAAAGTGGGACTGTAATGAACAGTCTAAATGTTCTGTTGTGCAATTCTACATTGTTTGCATTCCTAGTTTGTTTATTACAAGGGATGATCACTGCAGCCACAGTCTGGTGGAAACCTGTATCCTCTAATCCCTAAAATTAGCAGCTTTGTTGATCCCTTATTGCATTGTTAAACATATATTCAATACTTTGTTTTTTTTTAAGTAATTTATAAAAACAAAAATATGAAAGCTATGTATGGACTGACAAATAGTATTATTTTGTGAGCCAATCCACCGAAACTAGACACATGGCTAAAATGTGAAATATAAAACTGTTGACTCTTCTTGTGTTTTTGAGAGTTCCAAATAGGGGTGTGACAAAATATCAATATAGTGATTTATCGTGATACTTTGTATCCCAAAAGCCTATCGAAATGCTCCTGCCAAAAATCGAGATATCGTTTTAAAAAGGTGTCAATGTTTAAAAAAAATAAAACAAAATAAAAAGGAACCAACAAGTTGCTACCAAAATCTTCCACCATAATAGTGTCTCAGTTAACTCTAAGGCTGCATTGATGATGCTCGACGCCCAATCCATTTAGACTGGGAACATTCATTCAAAACCAGAGCATTCAGTCATTCTGTCCGATTTTCAGGGCATTTACAGGTGACTTGCTGTTCATTTTAGGGTATTTACAGGTCATTTCCTGTTGAGTTTGAGTCTCTGCCCATTCATTTGGGTGATTCCCAGGTCACTTCCTGTTCTGTAATGCAAAATAAACAGGAAGTGACCCATAAAATATCCCCAACTCAACAGGAAGTAACTGAAAATCAACAGGTAAATGACATTAAATGGCCCAAAATTATCTCATTGCCTAGCACTGGCTGCCACAGACAGCCATAGAGGGAGGGATGGCAGCAAATGAACGAATGTTCATTCGCTGCCACCCTCCCAGTTCAAATTGATTGAACGTCTACTTGTGATAAACTCATTCCAATTCACAACAGAAGCTTGTTTTTTCTGTTTATTAGTTGTTTGTAGAATATCCTAGAATGATTTCCTGACCAATATATCTATAATCGTTGTATCGCCATATCATCAGATCATTGCTATTGTGAGCTTTGTATCGCAAATCGTATCGTATCGTCTGATACCAAGAGGTTCTCACTCCTAGTTCCAAAATTTCCCCCCAAAAAAGTAGTCAATTTTATCTTTCATTTCTAGGGAAATTCAGTATCATAAAATGTGAGCAAATGGCAAAAGAAGATACAGTGGTACCTCAACGTACGAACACATCGACTTACGATCCTTTCGACATCCGACGTAAAATTTGACTTGTCTTTTGTGTGAACATATGATGTCATGCTCAAAATAGGACGATTTACGACAGCTTCGCAATTTCATCCTTTTTCTGCAACACAGTAGCATGGCGAACTTTCTTGAGAGAAATCAATATGGGTCCCAAGAAGGTTAGTGCACGTGGTGAAAAAAGGAAAAAGGTGACACTTACCATTGAAATTTAGAAAGGAATTGATAGAAAAATAAAAGTGTGATGTGCGCATCAGTGAACTGGCTCGAGAATACGGATGGTATGGCTACGATCTCGACGGTCTTCAAGCAGATGGAAACCATCAAAATAGTCAAAACCAAAACCTCTCCAAACGTCGTAGTGCTATTTCGGAGTAGATGAAACGCCTTTTGTTAATATGGATTAAGGACAAAGAGACCTCCACCCGCAGTCTCCTCCAACCTCCGTTTTAGGGGTGTGACAAAATATCGAAATGGTGATATATCATGGTACTTTGTATCCCTAAAGGTTATCGATATGCTCCTGCCAAGAATCGAGATATCGTTTTAAAAAAGGTGTCAATGTCCAAAAGAAAAATGAACGAACAAGTTGCTACCAAAATCTTCCACCATAATAGTTTCTCGGTTAACTCTTAGGCTGCATTGACGGCGCATGTCGCCCAATCCATTTAGACTGGGAATGTTTGTTCATTCGAAACCAGAGCATTCAGTCATTCTGTCCGATTTCCAGGGCATTTACAGGTCACTCACTGTTCATTTTAGGGCATTTACAGGTCATTTTCTGTTGAGTTTGGGTCACTGCCTATTCATTTGGGTGATTCCCAGGTCACTTCCTATTCTGTAACGCAAAATAAACAGGAAGTGACCCATAAAACATCCCCAAATCAACAGGAAGTAACTGAAAATCAACAGGTTCTGGAACGAATCAAATTCGTATGTAGAGGTACCACTGTATTTTACAAACTAATATTTTCAATTTTTCAAAAGACTTTCATTATTTTGATAAATTGTTTAAACTGAAAATTGATGCACTTAGCAATACATTTTCAAATGGGCAACTTTGGGGTACTTGTTATTTATTTATTTATTTTAATTTTTAAACAGTTTTAATAGTGCTTATGATGAATCTGCTCATGAAAGCACGCTCAAATAAGATGTAAGGATGAGAGTTTCTGAGTCAAAGTTTACCCATACATCATAAATACACACTGCAACTATAGGACCTCATGTCATTTTGATAGGGCTGGAACAGTTGACATTTGTACTGTAGGTACAAATCTTTTACTGATTGTACATGTTGAATATTTTTTGACACTGCAGTTTCCTCGGTTCAGGATAGTTACAACATACTGTATTTGATGGTGGGAATAATTAATCTTTTTTTTATTAATTTTTTTTTTTTTTTTTTTACAATATTAATGCAAAGAGCTCAGCTCACTTTAACCACACTTTCCCCAAGCAATAAGCAAGCTGGGTGGATTAAGAGCCAGCCAGCGCACTCTATTTCATTTCAATTATTTCAAGACATGATTCATCAACTGCTAATTCCACAGTCAACAGAATGCTTAAGTGAACTGGCTAAGTATTCCACATGCCTAACTCTTACTACATTCAAAGTATTTAAGAACGAATTAACCTTGTTGATCAATGTCCAGTCAAGTTTATTAACTTTTGAGCTGCCATTGATGATGGCAGAAGTCCAATGTTGTGGCTCTTTTTATCCTACTGCTGTCCAAACCATTTAAAGCTGTCGTTCGCTTCCCACATCAAACGGATTGGACGTCTATGACGATCAATAAGTTCATATAAGGCTGAATTACCCCAAAAAAACTCTCAAAGGGAGTCACAGACAAACAATCTACATTAAAACATTAAATAAATAACAGTACATGTGTGCCATTCTATTTAAGAAATAAAAATCAAGATAGCAGTGCAATTCCCCATTATACTCCAGCAGAATGACTCATGAAAACATGAAAGCCTCTTTGAAGTAGGACACACGTCTCAAGCAAATTGAAGGGAAACATCTTGCGCTTACAAGATTAAAGTTCGGTGACCTTCATGTCCCGACGATGCCCGGTGGACAGTTCAGGTTGTCTGGAGGGTTGCCGGGGCAGCATCAAAAAGTTGCTCAATGAATCCATTCAAGGCTTTCAATTTGCAGTGGAGAAGGATGCATCTTCAAATAATATCCCGCTATCATTTGAAAAAGGTCACTCTGGACGCTACAGAGAAGTCCGTCCGGCTTTCTTCTCATGCCGAAGTTGGCCTGCGGCATGCTTGCCACAGAATAAAAATTGATTAGAGCCAACTTAATGTCCTCCGCGAAAAGTCAGTGAATGCAGGGATAGAGAGATGAATGAAGACAGGAATATCCTCCTAGAGGGAAGAGAGACAAAAATACAATTTTTCATTATAAACCAAAATGCGATTTTGAAGAAATGAACTTCATCTTACCTCAGTCCAGTCCTAACCTGGATCATAAAATTTAATATAATGTTCCTTTTTCTGCCTACATTGAACTGTGTTTGTCTTAAATAATTCAATAAACTCAGAAGTCCCTGACAAAAGGAGTACATTACAACAATGCAGTGAGCGAATTTGGATTACATTAGAATGGAACCTTTTACATTAGCTATGTCAATCATCTTGAAACAAATAGCCTTCAAAGCAATCTTCTTTCTCTCATGGGTTGACTGGTAAAGTGCTAATAACAGCAAACCAGGGGTGAAAGTGGTTAGAATCTCTTGCTGGAACTCCCCCGACCTGAAGGTCGACACGGAGCCAGAAATTTTATTATTTATTTTTCATTCAAAATTGTATTTTTTCAATGATTTGCAAAATAATACAAAAACAGCAATAACCCCAACCTCCAGCTCCTAATTTTTATTGTCCCTCATTTCCTCACATACTAAATGCCAAATCGCAATTTTAACTACTTAAGAACATAGGATATATATTAAAATTGAAGTTAATGTAAGCATTTACTTTTTTTTTTTTTTTTTTAATAATATATAAGTAGCATACATTCAGAAAAATAAGTACAAATGACTTACCCGTATTGGCCCGAATATAAGACGGTGTTTTTTGCATTGAAATAAGACTGAAAAAGTGGGAGTCGTCTTATGTTCATGGTCTAGACATTATACCCATTCACAACACTAGATGGCGCCAGATATCAATTAAGTGAATGCTGAACTTCAGGAGTAATGTTCTTTCATGATAGATCTCAGCTACTCTTAAGCTTAACCAGTTTGCATTATTTTATTGCAATGTTTTTCCTTATTCAGATTTGTTTCAAGACTACAGTCACTTTGATGATTAATGCCGTTATCGCAATTTTGTTGTTTTATCACAATAGACTGGTTTATTTACAATTCAAAAACCAGAAGCCATTCATTTATGAATGTGATTGCACTTTAGTTTACATATTTAAATGTTCAGATATTAAGATTTGATTGAGGCGAAATAACATTCTTTTTCTCTCAAATATGTTGTTATACTCATTTGTTTCAGATGTACTGTAATTATTTTCTGTATAAAATTAATTTGGTGTTCAAAAAGTCTTTTTTCAAGCTTGAGTCTTGAAAAAATCAGGGCCGTCTTATATTTGAGCCAATACGGTATATTATGCAGAGTGAAATGGAATATATTTTGAAGATCGCGCAAACACTGACTTTTTTTAATCATAAGGAAATGAACAAGTAGACTAACATAAATGAACAAATATAAGTCCAAAATGCACATTGACAGCTGAGATGTTCTGAACCTCCCCATCAGAGCAAATAAAACTAAATATGATAAATAAGCTTCCTCAACTCTTTCGTTGCTCTTAAAGATATGATCCATTTAATGTTGCATTGCCCTTTTTTGTCGCACCAAGTCAACAAGCTTTTTTTTTTTTTTTGCTGTCCCAGAAAACATGAACATTTGAACCAATCAGAGCTAACCATCTCAGCTGATCACATGTCAGTATGTCAGCCAATTGAATGGATAAATGACTCCAGGCGTTTTGCTTTGCTGGGTGCATTCGCACATTGACGTGACTCATCATCGTCAGACTCGGATAACTCGGGTAAACCCCCATGCCGTCCGTGGAATAAAATCAATAATTTAATATCGGAGGAAACGGATTACGCTACACAAGCACTTTATTATGCTTGTTTTTAACACCTGTGTATGTAAAGCTGATGTTGGTAGATTGCTTTCTTCTTGGAGCTGAAGTCCATGTGTGGCAGCTTAGCATTCTTTTTTTTTTTTTTTTTACATAGCGTTTTGACAGTTGCTGTCATATTTTCGGGATCAAAGCACCTTGTACCGGAACAGCATTCCGGCCCTGAATCTTATATCGGAACTGCGTTCTGGCCCTGAATCTTATACCGGAACTGCGTTCCTGACCGTTCTGGCCCACTTTCACCCCTGCAGCAAACTAAAGCTAATTAAAATACACAGTGGACATAACATAACACCCCCGTGTTTAAATGTCAGCTTTTTGTGACGTAAAGGACTAAATTAAAAAATGCATTGGGCTGACAGTAACCTTTAAAAAAAAAAAAAAAAAAAAAGGTGATTCCCCAGAAGCACAACCATGTGCTCATGTTACATTCTCTTGATCTACCTCAATTCCATTCGAAAATGAATGAGTCCTTTCATATTCTCTGCAATGATCTCCCATCCTTGCCGTGCATTACACTGTAGAGCCCTTAACAAACAATATATGAAAGATAAAGCCAAAGATCCCAGTACTTCTGCTGATGGAAAAGCTGGGTATTGATTGTATTGACGGTATTATATTTGCACAAACAAGTCACTAATACATTGCTATTTGCAACATATTACTGTGACTACTTTGACAGGACGCCATCAGCACTCCAGCCTCGTCTGCGGGGCGTAACCAACATACTAAGTCAACAGCTCAGTAATAGATGCTTCTGTCATTCTCAATGGCTTGCTGGTGATTAGGTCCGACACTTATGCAGAACAGACTGCAGTAATAGGGAGGTAATATAGGCAAATTCTAAAAAGACAACACAAAATCGCAACACCACTATATGTTGCTGTCATACAAAGATGTTCATTTTTACTGAATTCAGTTATTGATGTTTAAACCTCCACATGGCAAAGGACGATTTATGGTCATTTAAAAAAATCTTAACCTATTAAAGACTTGATGTTCACATATGTGGACACTTTGGGTCATACAATTTATGTACCAATTGTTAAAGTGCAATGTCTAAATACTCTACGTTGACGCCAGGTCTATATTATTACTACCGTTATAACTTTTATTTAAAATAATTATTCATTATTGTATTCTTTGTTGTGTTTTCATATGGCGGCTGTGGCGCAGTTGAGAGCTTGAGTTGTCCTCGGACCACAGGGTCAAGCGGTTCAGCTATGACTGCCAGCTATCGAAGTGCCCTTGGGCAAGGTACTGAACCCTAATTTGCCGCCAATGGGTTGGCAGTGCCTTGCATGGCAGCAGCACCATTGGTGTGTGAATGTGTCCGTGGAGTCCTTCTATGGACACTATTCTTGGCCAAAGTTTTACATATGTGTGCACAGAGATATTGGACTGTGCCAGAGATTTCTGTAAGTCTTTAGCAGAATTCTAGGGATCTTTTTTTTACCTCTCTGAGTATTCTGCGCTGAACTCTTGGCGCCTAACCCTAACCCTTTGGTGGACAGCCACTCCTTTGGAGAGAAGCAACAGTGCCAAACTCTCTCCATTTGTAGACAACTTCTCTGACTGTTGGTTGATGAACATTCAGACTTTTAGAGATGGTTTTGTATCCTCTCCTAGCTTTATACAAATCAACAATCTTCAGACTGCTCCTTGGACCGAGCCATGATGCACATCAGACAATGCTTCTCATCAAGACAATTCTTACCAGGTGTGTGTTTTATAGTGGGCAGCGCAGCTTTAAACCACTCATCAGTGATTGGGCCCACACATGACTTAAATTTTTTAGTAAAAATTCATTTCAATTGCTCTTTAAGTCTCCTTAGGCAGAAGTTTCACTTACCTACCCCCCCCCCCCCCCCCCTTCTGTCATTGTGTGCATTCTATCCTCATTAAAACATGAAAACCTGTAAGTATCTGGGTGGTTTTCGTTAAAGCAGAAACTGATTTTACATCTGTGTGATTTTGACAAAGATCAGATCACATTTGATGGTGATTTTATGCAGAAATACGAGAAATTCCAGTAGGTTCAGATACTTTTTCATACCACTGTAAATGATTTTTTTTTTTTTTTTATTACTCTGGTTGTGGCCTCCAACACCACTTTTTAAAGTTGCTAGTTTGCATGCTATTGGCAACTATACTAGAGGTCCAATTCATTTTAACTTGGGGGACTGGCTGTGAATGCTCACGTATCAATTGACGGCTAGTGGATCGTAGGTCTAGCGGTGTCATTGGTAGCCAATGAGTTGAATGCAGGTTAACTATTAGGTACATATTAGATGTATGATGTCCTTGTATATTCATTGCCTGTGTTGTTGCAGACAAGAGTGAATAAATCAATGTGAACAAAATACCATTCCTCAAACCTTGCTACTTTTAACATTGATGAGGGGTATATAAAATCTAGTCTGGAAGTGCTAAATTGGATAGTGCCGCCTATTATTAGAGTGACAAGATTGGGGACCTGTGTTATACTCCAGACTTGAATGCGAATACGATAAATACACATTTTCAAATAGGTTTAAAAGTAAAGCCCTACATGCAGGCACTCAATTAATTCATGTATCAAATCAGCATCCCTCCTTCTAAAGGCATTAATCCATTCCATCCCTCTCAAAGACCATTATTTTACAGAAGAAAATATAAAAAACTAGCCTGAAATTGCACAAAAACATGAGTTTGCCAAGAAACTCGAATTGGTTGAATAAAACATAGCGTGGCTTTGTGAGGGTCGGAAAGAACCTGGAATTTGGTAAATTTTGGCTTCTCTAGCTGCTGAGTGCTTTCACTTTGTGTTAGGCTAAAGCTTTCAATAAACGATTGAAAGTGCACTCGCGGATGTGGTATTACTTTATTTTTCACTTCACTTGAGTGGTGCTTTATCAAAGCTTGCTCAAGTCTAAAATTGGCTTGCAACACCAAAAACAAACAGGAAAAAATGGGGGATGGGATGGGAGGTGCAATTTATTTGAACTGGGAGGTTTGGCAGCAAAAGATGGCCATCAGTAGCAGCAGTTAATGTTTTTAGCCCTTTTTAAAGTAAGGGTTATTTTAGGTCATTTAAAAAAAGAATTAACCCCATAAAGACCTGGTGTGCATGGTGTGGTGTGGTATGTGGACATTACCGTATTTTTCGGACAATAAGTCGCAGTGTTTTTTTTTTCATAGTTTGGCTAGGGGTGCGACTTACACTCTGGAGCGACTTATGTGTGAAATTATTTACACATTATTATATCATTTCACATGTTATTTTTGTGTTTTGGAGTGACACTAATGGTTTGGTAAACGTGTTAGCTTTTTCTTTATGCTACAGTTATCGGAATAATTCTTAATACCTATGTTACGTTAACATAGCGGCCACATTCGCATTTCGTTGTTCATGCATCATGTACATTATCATACTGTACACTTATTCAGCATGTTGTTCTCTATTGTATTTTTATTTTAAATTGCCTTTCAAGATGACATATCTGTTCTATGTGTTCGATTTCATCAAGTAAATTTCACCCAATAATGCGACTTATAAATGTTTTTTCCTCTTCTTTGGGCATTTTATGGCTGGTGCGACTTATACTCAGGTGCAACTCATAGTCCAAAAAAACTACAATGCATTTTTGATCATGTAGGCCTGTATAATAACATTATTATATTACATGATTACATTATTAATAATATTTACCATGCAAATGTGGCCTACAGTGGTATGAAAAAGTATCTGAACCTTTTGGAATTTCTCAAAATTTCTGCATAAAATTACCATCAAATGTGATCTCACTTTGTCAAAATCACACAGATTAAAAAACAGTGTCTGCTTTAAGTAAAATCACCCAAGCATTCATAGGTTTTCATATTTGAATGAGGATAGTATGCTAACAATGACAGAAGGGGGAAAATAAGTAAGTGAACCATCACATTGAATATTTTATGCCCCCTTTTGACAGCAATAACTTCAACCAGACGCTTCCTGTGGCTGCAGATCAATCTGGCCTCAGGACTAATCTTGGCCCATTCCTCTCTGCAAAACTGCTATAGTCCAGTAATTCCTAGGATGTTTGGCATGAATCGCTGTCTTAGATCATGCCACAGCATCTCAATGGGGTTCAAGTCTGGACTTTGACTTGGCCATTCCAGAATATGTATTTTGTTCTTCTGAAAACATTCTGAAGTTGATTTACTTCTGTGTTTTGGATCATTGTCTTGTTGCAGCATCCATCCTCTTTTTAGCTTTAACTGTCTGGCAGACGGCCTCATGTTTCCCTGCAAAACATCCTGACAAATTTTTGAATTCATTCTTCCCTTAATGTTTGCAAGTTATCCAGGCCCTGATGTAGCAAAACAGCCCCAAATCATTATGCTCCCTCCACCATGCTTCACGGTGGGGATGAGGTGTTGATGTTGGTGAGCTATTCCATTTTTCCTCTACACATGACGTTGTGTGTTACTCCCAAATAATTCAACTTTGGTTTCATCAGTCCACAAAATATTTTGCCGAAACTTCTTTGGAGTGTTGAAGTGCCTTTTTGCGAACATTTAATGAGCAACAATGTTTTGTTAGACAGCAGTGGCTAGCTCCATGGAGTCCTCCCATGAACACCATTCTTGGCCCTAGTTTTACATATAGTCAATGTGTGCACAGAGATACTGGACTGTGCCAGACTGCCAGTGCTTTCTGTAAGTCTTTAGCAGACACTTTAGGGTGCTTTTTTACCTCTCCGAGTATTCTTCGCTGAACTCTTGGCATTATCTTTGGTGGACGGCCACTCCTTGGGAGAGAAGCAACAGTGCCAAACTCTCTCCATTTGTAGACAACTTTTCTGACTCTCTATTGATGAACATCCAGACTTTTAGAGATTGTTTTGTATCCTTTCCTAGCTTTATACGAATCAAAAATCCTTGATCGCAGGTCTTCAGACAGCTCTTTTGAACGAGCCATGATGCACATCAGATAATGGTTCTCATCACTTACTTATTTTTCCCCCCTCCGTCATTGTTTGCATGTTATTCTTATTAAAATATGAAAACGTATAAATGTTTGAGTGGTTTTAGTTAAAGCAGGCACTGTTTTTACACCTGTGTGATTTTAACAAAGATTAGATCACATTTGATGGTGATTTTATGCAGAAATTTGATAAATTCCAAAAGGTTTAGATACCGTAATTTCTGGACTATTAGGCGACCCTGATTACAAGCCTCACCCAGTACATTTTTAAAGGAAAAACCATTTTGTACATACATAAGCCTCTCCAGCCTATAAGCCGAGTGTGCCCACTTAGTAACAAGAGACATTGACAAAGAAATATACAGTTTTTAAAATTTTGATAACACACCTTAACTTTTCGTTCCAAACAGCGCCTTCAAACACGGCATCAGCATGGCGGTGCAGCACTAATTGTGCTGGTTAATAAAAACATAAAAGTCTTTGTTAGCAATCTTCATCTTCCTCCTGTGCATTCAAACCATGGAAGTCTTCACCCTTAGTGTCGGATATGAAGACGCTCAGATGCACTTCGCCACGCACCTAGTCAGTCTCTCCTTCGCTGTCGCCTTCAATGTCTCCCATAATGAGGCAAATTCACTCCTAGCCCGTGCTGTCCTTCTCGTAATGCAGCAGAATGGCCCCTTCAAAACACGTTGGTGATGGCGGACTCTTTCACAGCGCTTCACGCTGCCAGGCTCCCCCGGCAAACCTGTGCAAAAACTGCTCTTTCATTGCGGCGAGTCTTGGCAAACGATCTCTCGCTCCTCGTCATCAAAGCTTCCCATACAACTCGGATGGCCAATTTAATTTCTTCAAGCATTTTCCATGATGCAGGTATGCCAATTCTACTCATGCACAAAGGCGGATGCACAACGCACAAAGTTAAACTACCGGTAATAGTGCAAACTATCGTCTTCCTCCACACATATATTCCACATGTCTCACTCCCACATTCCATGCTTGAGCGCCCCTGGCGGCCGTCAGAAAAATACACAAATTGGCCGCATCATTGCACACACCGCAGGACCCAAAATGAGGGAAAAAAGTAGCGGCTTGTAACCGGAAATTACGGTACTTTTTCTTACAACTGTATATGACTTAAAATGCGATGTCCACATATGTGGACCGCATGTCTAAATTACTTTTATATTATAATGTTTTATTATTATTGTTATATGAATATATCAAATAAAAAACTGAGTAAACATGAACGAAAATGGAAATACACTATGGTTATTGTCCCAGATAATAGTGTAAAGTAGATTTTTAAATTTAAAAAAAAAAATTCATTGTATTTACCTCATTGCCTGACATTGACAATGATAGATGTCCAATTTATTTAAACTGTGACGACTGGCTGTGACTGCTCATCTTTCAGTTCCACTGACAGCGGTAGACAGCCAACCAATTTTGACTGAAGAGGTTGGCAGTGATAATTCCCTGCCGGCCTCCACCACCACTCAAAATGGAAAGGTTGTCTAGCGCCGACAATGGCAGTGAATGAGTCAAATGAGTGTCTTCTAAAGGCTTAAAATATTAAAACATACATTTTCATCCACCAGTTCAGAGGTTCTCAAGCAGGCTTTCAGGGATCTGCAGAGGCTCTACAAGGGAGCTCCTTGTGGGTGAAGAAGAAACCACCACGGTAGCACAATACATAATGACCACACAAGCAGTTAACAAATAGTCGATTGTTCATTTAACCTGTTAACGCACACATTGATTAAATTGTTTTAACATGAGCACAAGGCCAGCCTGCAATGGGGGTCATTATTCATGAGTTGCCAATGATTTGCTGTCAAGATGACTGCGGGCAATGTGGGGTGTAAGGATACAAACGGTCATTGGAGTAGAGAGCAGCCTTCTGATCATGTAATCACTTGGTGGCTGTGCCATCAAGACCACACGTGATCATGTGAGGAGGAAAGCAGTTTGCCTGAGTGCATTATAAAAAGCACCTCAGTAAGCTGCAGCACACTCCATGTAGATGTGTGCACTGTTTACTATTTATTTTTTTTCCTCTTATATAATGTGTACCCACAAATTGTGCCATGTAAGCATTTTACTTGATAGCTTGCTCAAGCACGAACAAATTTCACATTAAATTAACAAGTGTGTCGTACGACCTTTTTAGGGAAAGAATGGTTACATCATAGGAACTATTAGCAGAGGGAGGAGGTTATGAAAATGACAACTTCTTGTTAATGTCAAACACGCCTTCCCTGGGTGAAATCACAATACAGTTTATGAATCCCAAAAGCACGAGATCTATGAGAGGAATGGATAAACACAAAGTTGCAAGCAGTTGCAGCCAAGAAAGCGTTAGTGAGAGCAAAGTGTTCTCGAGAACCTTTGTCGTCAGCTTTGCTTTAGATTGAGTTGCTCTGTTTGATCTGCCACTGATTGCAAGTCAACCGGAACAAGTTGTATCTGGTAACTGTGGAATACTGATCAGGACAATATACTTTAGAAGACGTTTACATCGAATTTCCAATCGTAGCTGGGGGAAAAAAAAACAGGTTGTCACAATTTGTTACAGAATATGCCATTTTTCACCACACATACAAACGCAGTTATGATTTAGACTCACTAAATTAGGATTTATTGCGTGCAGTGAAGCAGACAATTTTACGGTTCAGTGAGTTCCATAAGTGCCTGTTTGTGCTTGTTGAGAGAAGCTTAAGAACAAATCAAGTGCAATGAAGTATATCCAAAAACTTGCTTCAAAGTCATGTCGTGCACATTGAGAGTCATTTACTTCCGGATACAGTTGCCAATTTAATGAATTAATTTTAATTTTTTAAAATTACAATCTACTTTTTTCAATCAGCTTTAAATGATAGCAAACTGCAAAGAGATGTTCGCTGCTTGGAGGCGAAGCTGTCATGGAAGCGCTTTACATTCAAATTAACAATAAAATAAATGTTCATGCTTTAAGGATGATTTGTTCTGTAGTTTTAAAAGGGAAAAACTGCAATTCCTAATTACCGTATTTTTCGGACTATAAGTGGCACCTGAGCATAAGTCGCACCAGACAAAAATGCGCAATGAAGAGGGCAAAAAAACCAAGTCGCACCGGAGTATAAGTCGCAATTTTGGGGGAAATTGAATTGATAAAATCCAGCACATAGAACACATATGTCATCTTGAAAGGCAGTTTAAAATAAAAATACAATCGAGAACAACATGCTGGATAAGTGTACAATATGATAACGTTACATGATGCATGAACAACGAAATGCGAACGTGGCCGGTATGCTAACGTAACATAGCTATAAGACTTATTCAGATAACTATAGCATAAAGAACATGCTAACAAGTTTACCAAACCACCAGGCCACTATAAAACACCAAAATAACATGTGAAACGATATAATAATGTGTTTATAATTTCACACATAAGTCGCTCCAGAGTATAAGTCGCACCCTCAGCCAAACTATGAAAAAAAAACTGTGACTTATAGTCCGAAAAATACAGTAGCTGAGATAAACTATGTTTCATTTTGTCCAGTTTAGACAGTTTATTAGGCGTTAGATAGGTTTGGGCAGTGCTTCTCAATTATTTTCGGTTACACCCCCCTCAGGAAGACGCAAATGTTTCGCGCCCCCCCCAACTCTGCTGCCACTGAAAATGGGGAAATATGTTTGTCTAAAAAAAAAATTAAGAGCAAAAAAAAAAAATTAAATTATTATAAGTACACCTCTGCATAGCATTGTCCTTGTTCACATAATAAAGTAAGACATATCAACTAACAATAAAGTCATTCTTTACAATTTTTGTTTGTAACGCCACGCACGCTTTGTCATATTTTCTTGTCTTAGGTCTTCAAATTAGCTCCTGCTGTTTGCTGTGTGCTCTTGTTTGGTTCAAATATTCTGCGCATACGCTGAAAATGAGAGCACCACTACCATACACTGAGTGGATGTGCAATTTCACTGTATTCTAGTATGGCAAAAAGTATGTTCCCCAAGGTCACATGCGCCCCCACTGGCATCGCTCTGCGCCCCACTATTTGAGAAGGACTGGGTTAGGGTTACAGACTGATGAACACTAACCATCAAAACAATTTTTTTTTTTTCTTATAATGTTATTCTATTTTACATTCTTTGAAATTTATGTATTCATTCATTCAGTTGTGTATTGTTGACCTTTAGTTGTTGACCATTGATGTTTCCAACAAAGTCATTAATATGCATATACAGTACTGTAGAATAGTGTCTCATTATGCCTGCATTCTACACACTTAACATGATCTTGTGTCACAACTCATTGATGAGAATATGTTTAACATGCTGGCTTGCTTATTAAAGGGTCGTGTTCCCAGATACGGCATCCATGTATCCCTGCTGTGTTTTGTTTCATGTTTGCAGCAGCGCGTATGCTGTTCTTCATTTCATTTGACTTCGTTAAAAATCTGGGGCAACAGCATATATGAATAAATGACTACAAAATACACATGCAGCCAGCAGACAGGATGAAAAATGTCATAAAGGATGGCGGTCAACATGTGCAATGTTGAAATGGGAGCAAAATGGATAATGAATACGAACAACTCAACAAATCTGTATGATAAAAGGGTTCTCACAGTTGGAACTGCAAAATTTTGCTCTCTGCACTACTGCTAAGACAAGTGATCTTCAAAATAGCAGCAGGTCACTAGGCAACCATGGTGAGCAGCGAAACAAAGCTCTTTGGAAAGTTAATTCTGTGGAAGGATATGCAGCCCTGAGGTTGAAAGGAAATATAGAAACTTTGTGATATCAACTTTTAACAATTTTTATTTGGGTGAAGAAATCTTCTTAGGCAAGGCCTTTATAGTTAATGGAGCTGGACACAATCATATAGAGTGGAAATAGTTAATCCCGTGGAATATAACTTTTTTAAACAGGCTATCTGTCTAAATAAAGTAGTACCCCTTATAAGTGAGCTCGTTTTTAGTGATGTGTGTAAAAATCAGTACTTTGTAGTACAATACAATTGCTTGCGATCTTCGAGAACAGTTTTTTATCCAGTGGGGAGAGCAAGTATTTGATACACTGCCAATGGGTTTTCCCATTGGCAGTGTATCAAATACTTGTTCTCCCCACTGTACATTTTTTCAAGTAGAATTTATTTTTCCAATGAGAATTTCATTTTAATTGAATCGTTATTACTGAGTTAGTGTGTTTTCCATATAGTTGAACTATGTGTAAGTTCAGTCTTCTTGTTGTCACTGTGACAGTAGCTCACAATAATATCGAGTATACATTTTAGAAACAAAACATCAGTCTCATTTTTGCAGAATTGTCGTAATGTTATCGTATTTTAAAGTTGGCTACACAAGCTTAAGACTCTCCCAAAAAATTGAGATTGAGAATTGAGATTGAGAAAAATATGTAGGAGTTGATTCAGTTAAAAAATATATATATATATGTGTGTATGTATGTGTTAGTTAGGTTAGTAAGTAGTTATCAATGCACTAATGTAGATGTGAATTAATGTAATGTATTATATATATGGGATTATGTCACGTGAACGTACCTCATAAGTATTACTCAACCTTAATTAACCATTACTGAGTGTTTAACCCTAACCCTTATTGTAAAGTGTTGCACATGTGTCCCTTAACTGAGAAACTATAAATGCTTAAGTTAACAAACCCTAACCGTAAACCCTAAACCCTAACCCTATATAGGCCTATATATATATATATATTTTTTTAATTTTACCAAACTGTTAGTTACTGTCTGCTTATGCATTAACTAATGCATTAACTAATATTAATTAATATATTACTAAATGGTCAATAATGGATTATATTAATTATTGTAATGCTATTTAAACATTAGCTATTGTCTTAAACTACATTAACTAGTGCATTAACTTAATGCATTAACTCATGTTAATTAATATATTAATAAATGTTAGATAAGGATTAAATGAATTATTGTCATGTTAATTAAACATGAGTTATTGTCTAAAAATGCATCAATACAACACAATGAAACAATGCCTATAATGTCATCTAAAGGGTAAACAATAATGAACATGACACATAGTCTTTATTGACTCACTCTTCATGAAAAAACAAAAAACAAAAAAATCGACAGCAAACACTCCACTAAATGCCACTACACAACAATCATACAATTAAGGGTAGGCCTTTGCAAAATGACATTTGAGAGAATAACATCACATACTGTGTGTGGCCCTATTAAAACAACACGAAGCACTACCAGGCTTAATAATTGCCATATCCAAGTCATCCATGAAATAGAGCTTCAATGAGCTACAATGCAGTTAAGACTGGAAAATACAGAGCGCAATGACACCAGTCAATAAGTATTACCTTGTGCATGAAATCATGTCGACAGGACTACCAAAACCCCTTTTGAACATGCACCTTGGTCATCTTTTATTCATTTATACATTCATTTTTTTAACATTTAGAAAACCATGTCCCAACCAATGTGACACAGCACACTGGGCTTGAGTATTTACTACAAATAATGTGACTATCTTTTTGGCAACGAGTATAAGTCACCTATGCACCTGCAGTTCATTCAAAACAACAGTTTTGCACTACACATCGAATACCAGTGAATAAATATTATCACACAGGATCATACTGTAATTATTTTAATATATAGATACTGTACTTTTCGACACATTTGTTTGGTCGTGTGTCATGAGATTTTGAAAAAAAAAAAAAAAAAATCAAATGTGCCCTACCTTATAAAGGTTGGGAAACACTCTACCCTATTTTAAAATTCAGAAGCAAGAGGTTGACAATTAATCTCTTATACTTTAAGTCAGAGCTACCTAACAAGTCGACTGGTAAATCTCAAAGATATTGTCAATCAATAGCAACCTTGTTATTTATATATAGAATGAAACAAGGATAAAAGGCTGCAAGAACAGCAATCTTACCATTTCCAAACAGTATAGTAGAATGTCTCCCTATACTTTCATATCGGGCACATTATTACATTATATCATAACATGCTACTGCCTTATTACTTACTTATTAAGTAGGAGCTGGGACAGAGAAAGGTATGGAGTCAAAATCTCATATATTTGGACAGCGTTCAATATCTTTTTTCAGGATTTAATTTCGTCAAAGCAAACTTATCATTCAGTGTCTATTCAGTGCAAGTCATTAGGGCAAGGTATAGACCAAAATACTGTATTCTCAATTGTCGTGCTCCATAAGGTTTCCAGTGTGCTAAAATTCACTTCAGTTTTGTGTATACAGTATGAACAAAACAATATATTGTATCTGTATTCTAAAAGTGTTGCACTGATTCCAATTTACCGATTGCAACCGATACTGATTACGGCACCTGGCTGTGTGTTATTGGCCGATGCCGACACTGTTGCGATATGTTTTTCGAGAAAAAAAAAAAAGATATCTAATTATATTTTCTTTTAATACTTATTTACTACATACTCACTTGAAGGTTAGGTACGGGTAGTGCCCGGAACATGAACGAGTTCCCTTCCTACACTGGCGTTGTAACCCGAATTTCCACATAAATTGGAATCAATCCTGTAAGTACCACTAAATACCCCCTAAATCTCAAAATAACCATCCAAAAACATGTATTATACATCATTGTACTGTCCTCGCCAAGACGTTGTACCTAAGTCCTAGCTCGACAAGGAGCTAAGTTGTAATCTTTCCTCTCTCTCTCTCTCGCTCTCATAAGATACTAACAAATACGGATTGTACTGATACCAATACTAATACTGCAAAACTAGTATTTAATACGCAGTTATATATACAGTGATATATTACATACGGTGTTTTTATATACGTATTCAGTGTTTTGTATTGTATATATGAAAAGCAGGAAACCCATCTCATCTTATATACGTTCTTAAAAATCAATTTTTAAGAGCTTTTTGTTGTTCATATTTATAGAGCTTTTCGAGGCTGCTTTTCTGTATAGATTACAGCTCCTACTATTCACAGGGCATGGGTACAATGCCCAACCTCCAAAACTGAATAATTGATAACCACTGAAAATGCATCGGACCCCCGCCCCCCAAACATTTCTTGAATAAATACTGATAAAGCGCCAGTACTTGGCTTCAACAGGTTGTTTTTTTCAAAAGGAAGAAACAGAGGGCTCCACAACAAACTGTACTCGTTGTTTTTGGAACGTACAGCATGGAGCATATCTCCTCTCTTGTGCTTTTGAAGTGCAGTAAAAAAGTATGAATTGTCATTTAGTGTCTTCACTGATGGAGACTCGTTCTCCAAATCTTAATGAGCTTGTTTACCTCAAATGAATGCATTCAATCTCCTCCGTGACAGGCAAGGATGAAGTCCTTAAATCCTGTTCATCCACAGTCCTACTGGGAGCGTATGTTGACCTCCATCTTACCAGCACAATTTTTTTCAGATAATTTACAGTGTTGTTCTTGACACTGACAAAGCAGAAGGTATTGATCATGCTGTTGCTCATCGCGAGGCATTCAATGATGTAAAAGATCACAAGAGAATTCTTCTGGCGAGAGATTAGTGTCGGGTGGAAGTCCCGCAGGATGGTGAAGCCATAGTACGGACCCCAGCACAGGATGTAAGCCAGTAAGATCCCAATGAGGACCATCACGGTTTTGCGGCGACATCGAAGCCGCTTCCTTATCTGCTCCGTCTGAAAACCGGGCACCTTCTTGAACCAAAGTTCCCGAGAAATTTGGGTATAACACATCGCCATGACGATCACCGGCCCGACAAATTCCACAGCGAAGATGAACAAAAAGTAGGAGCGGTAGTAAGCTTGTTGGTCCACGGGCCAGATCTGAGCACAGAAGACTTTGTGAGTGGTCGGATTAGTGCCTCCGTGAGGGTACATGGTCTCTGAGGCAAAGTAAGCTGCGGGGATTGAGATGAGAATGGGAATGATCCATACTCCAGTGATCAGGCAGTAGGCTGTTTCATACTTCATTCGAGGCCTCAGTGGATGAACGATGGCCATGTACCTGAGAGCATAGACAATATTAAGTTGAGACGGTGTTTGCATGTGAAAAATGTTTCACAGCAAGCCTCTTCAGAACAACTCAATGATTTGATCCTAGCCAATCTAAAAGAGTGTTTTAGCTGTGTTATGTCTCGTTATAACTCTGATGCCTTGCGACCGAGAATAAGCTTTCAGACACTTTTTTGTAGTTAACCTCACAAGTCTTCATTCTCTGCCAAATGCAGCAAAACAGACGTGGAGCACAACACAGCCTCCTTTATGTTGCAAAATAAGGACAGTATAGTTGTCCTTGATCACTGTGGGTTTAACAGAGAAGTACTAACACTTTTTACGATGTTTAGAAATATGAATTTTTATTATCGTAATTTCTGAACTATAAAGCGCACCTGATTATAAGCCGCAAGAGCCAAATTTCACATAATTTTAGCAATGAATCCACATACAGTGGGGAGAAAATGTATTTGATACACTGCCAATGGGTTATCCCATTGGCAGTGTATCAAATACTTGTTCTCCCCACTGTATATACCGTACTTGACTATAAACCACAGGTGACCATATCTTAACATTGGATATTTACATAGCTGTTATACAAAAATATTTTATTGATCAAAAATATATTGATGAACCAGATAAACATGCATCAACATCACCAACTCATGTTGTCTGAATGCTTAAAAACAAACTTAAAAAAAAAAAAAAAAAGATACATCATCCATTTTAATTTGCCTATTTTAAATTTGAAGAGTATGAAATCCTCCTAAAACCTGTTAACATCTAGCGCTAGCCCTTATATAGCAGCTATGTTGTAGCATACTGTGGCAATAAAGTCCTCTGAATGCCAGTTGAAAACAGCTAATCAACGCTAGCATTGTGGTCTCTTGTCGTAGCAAATAATGGGTGGCCATTCATTTAAAATTGTTATTTTGTCGCTGCAAATAGTATCAGATGGAGCCATATTCATCTATAAAATTCAGGGTTTTTGGGTAAGTCTGACGAGCTTCTGGCAAGCTTTATTGGTGCTAGTGTAGCGGCTGAGAGCTATGTGATGGCAAAATTTGGAAAGCCATTCTTTTAAAATGATTATTCAATAATTTTATTTTTAACAAGAAAATTTGATGCTCATTTGTCAATAAATAAATAAATAAAATCGATGAATAAGCCACTTCCTTATAAAAGGCGCAGGGTAGAAACTGTGTGAAAAAAGTAACGTTTTTTTGTCCGAAAAATACGGTAAGTAATGTATTTATTTATTCTATAAACGCATTTGTAAATGAAGTAGCTTGTTTTATAGTTTCAAGAGGCAAGACTGAACATAGCAAAACCTACTGTAAATGGCACAAACATTCACTTTTGCTCTCCACAGTCAGCCTATTGAATCAACGCAACTGGATACCACCTCATCCTCAAAATATGTATTTCTTTACGGCAGTTTGGTTGAAATTGCATCAACATAATCTTCTATGCAGTGAACCACACATGTGGTTCTGCTGTCGCAATACAAAAGTTCATGATACATTTCTTAAAATAAAATCTGAACTGCTTTTAACCTGGTAAAGAAAACATGCTTTTCTTGGATTGTTTTAAGTAGTTTCATGTCAGTTAATAAAAAAGTAACAGTGGAGAAAAAAAACAAATACTATTGATTATTCTGCAGTTGCGTCAACTAAATTTTACAGAATTCCCTCATTTACATGACACATTTACGGTAATGTGTTTTTAACGAATCATCCATCAGCTTCCTTTGCAAATCAGTAAGACTGATTTCTGTATGTTCTGCTCATTATCTTTTAATGTAGAAACAACATACTGTGGGCATCATTAAAAGACAATTCCCACCGTGTCTGTCAAAATAACGATATAACGTGTAGATTGAGTGTTTTTTAATTACGTTTAGTCTTCAGTATAAACCCTTCTTAAACAAGGAGAAAGGGGAAAAGGAAAGAACAGGGCAGAATACCGACACAACGCAGCTAGAAATGCAAGATTGTGGACAAGCACAACGGGAGTCATTGAACATATCCTTTCTCACATTTTATGGTCATAAATTTCCTCAAATATAAAGACGATAAATGTGATTGCAAGTATGTAAGTGACAACTCTTACTTTGACAATTGTAATCAGGGTTCAAATATCTTGTCAAGCTTGTCAAAAGTCCAATAAGAGTGCCAGAAAAAAACACGTTTTTCAAATTTTGACCCAAGTGGTTTAAGCTCTCACATTTTGTTCGTTTAGTTACAACACAATTTCTAGCATCAGTAAAAAAAAAAAAAAAGACAGAGAAGAAACAGAGAATTATTTTGACAATTTAGAGAATTCACATACAGACACAACATTTAAAAACACAAATAACTGTTTTTTATGTCTAACAACAAAAAATATTCAAACAGATATTGCAGGTCAGTACTAAACATGTGCCATTACCAGTTTCAAGGTATACCATGGGATGAAAACATCAAGGTTTCAAAAACGTAAAAATTTTTTCGTCATACCGCCCCTAAAGTATTACCGTAATTTCCCGAATATAACGCACACTTTTTTTCCCCAAAATCAACTTGTAAAATCATGGTGCGCATTATAAACGGGTACATGGATGGAAACACAAATATATATATATTATATACTGTATATATACATATATATACTGTATATATACATATATATAAAATATATATATATACTGGACTGTCTCAGAAAATTAGAATACACAATATTCTAATTTTTTGAGACAGTCCTGTGTATATATACAGGACTGTCTCAGGAAATTAGAATACACAATATTCTAATTTCCTGAGACAGTCTACTGAGACAGTCAGGAAATTAGAATATTGTGTATTCTAATTTCCTGAGACAGTCCTGTATATATACACAGGACTGTCTCAAAAAATTAGAATATTGTGTATTCTAATTTTCTGAGACAGTCCAGTATATACACACACACACACACACACACACACACACACACACACACACACACACACACACACACACACACACACACACATACATATATACAGTGCCTTGCAAAAGTATTCGGCCCCCTTGAATCTTGCAACCTTTCGCCACATTTCAGGCTTCAAACATAAAGATATGAAATTTAATTTTTTTGTCAAGAATCAACAAAAAGTGGGACACAATCGTGAAGTGGAACAACATTTATTGGATAATTTAAACTTTTTTAACAAATAAAAAACTGAAAAGTGGGGCGTGCAATATTATTCGGCCCCTTTACTTTCAGTGCAGCAAACTCACTCCAGAAGTTCAGTGAGGATCTCTGAATGATCCAATGTTGTCCTAAATGACCGATGATGATAAATAGAATCCACTTGTGTGTAATCAAGTCTCCGTATAAATGCACCTGCTCTGGGATAGTCTCAGGGTTCTGTTTAAAGTGCAGAGAGCATTATGAAAACCAAGAAACACAACAGGCAGGTCCGAGATACTGTTGTGGAGAAGTTTAAAGCCGGATTTGGATACAAAAAGATTTCCCAAGCTTTAAAGGAGCACTGTGCAAGCCATCATATTGAAATGGAAGGAGCATCAGACCACTGCAAATCTACCAAGACCCGGCCGTCCTTCCAAACTTTCTTCTCAAACAAGGAGAAAACTGATCAGAGATGCAGCCAAGAGGCCCATGATCACTCTGGATGAACTGCAGAGATCTACAGCTGAGGTGGGAGAGTCTGTCCATAGGACAACAATCAGTCGTACACTGCACAAATCTGGCCTTTATGGAAGAGTGGCAAGAAGAAAGCCATTTCTCAAAGATATCCATAAAAAGTCTCGTTTAAAGTTTGCCACAAGCCACCTGGGAGACACACCAAACATGTGGAAGAAGGTGCTCTGGTCAGATGAAACCAAAATTGAACTTTTTGGCCACAATGCAAAACGATATGCTTGGCGTAAAAGCAACACAGCTCATCACCCTGAACACACCATCCCCACTGTCAAACATGGTGGTGGCAGCATCATGGTTTGGGCCTGCTTTTCTTCAGCAGGGACAGGGAAGATGGTTAAAATTGACGGGAAGATGAATGCAGCCAAATACAGGAACATTCTGGAAGAAAACCTGTTGGTATCTGCACAAGACCTGAGACTGGGACGGATATGTATCTTCCAACAGGACAATGATCCAAAACATAAAGCCAAATCTACAATGGAATGGTTAAAAAATAAACGTATCCAGGTGTTAGAATGGCCAAGTCAAAGTCCAGACCTGAATCCAATCGAGAATCTGTGGAAAGAGCTGAAGACTGCTGTTCACAAACACTCTCCATCCAACCTCACTGAGCTCGAGCTGTTTTGCAAGGAAGAATGGGCAAGAATGTCAGTCTCTCGATGTGCAAAACTGATAGAAACATACCCCAAGCGACTTGCAGCTGTAATTGGAGCAAAAGGTGGCGCTACAAAGTATTAATGCAAGGGGGCCGAATAATATTGCACGCCCCACTTTTCAGTTTTTTATTTGTTAAAAAAGTTTAAATTATCCAATAAATTTTGTTCCACTTCACGATTGTGTCCCAGTTGTTGTTGATTCTTGACAAAAAATTTAAATTTGATATCTTTATGTCTGAAGCCTGAAATGTGGCGAAAGGTTGCAAGGTTCAAGGGGGCCGAATACTTTTGCAAGGCACTGTATATATATATATATATATATATATATATATATATATATATATATATATATATATATATATATATATATATATATATATATATATATATATATATATATATATATATATATATACGTATATATATATATACCGATTTTTTTTATTGACACGGCCACGTTGTGATGAAGAAACGTATGGGGCGATCCGTTGCTGACCATCACGGTACGTGATGTCACCATTTTCCTCAAACATTCGTCAAACTTGGCCCCCATAAATCCAGTTCCCTCCCTGTCTCCGCTGGCGTGCCCCAGGGCTCTGTCCTGGGGCCGCTCCTCTTCATCATCTACATTCTCCCCCTCGGTTCCATCTTCCGTAAACAGAACATTCACTTTCACTGTTACGCGGATGACACCCAGCTCTACATATCCTCAAAACCAACCGCCTCCCTCCCACCTTCCTCCCTCACCCTCTGCTTAGATGACATTAACTCCTGGTTCTCCTCCAACTTCCTCCTACTTAACAGCTCCAAAACGGAAGTCCTCTTAGTTGGAACCACCGCAACACTCTCTAATGTCCATAAATTCTCTATTACCATCAACAATTTACCGATCTCTCCTTCGTCTCAGGTTAAGAGTCTGGGTGTCATCCTCAGCAGCACGCTTTCCTTCCGGTCACATATAAACAGCATCACCAGATCAGCCTATTTCCACTTTCGCAACATTTCTCGCCTCCTCCCTTCTCTCACCCGCCATACCGCTTCCACCCTGGTCTGTAATCTAATAACCTCCTGGCTCGATTTTTGCAACTCACTGCACTGCACTCACTCGGTCTCCCTAACAAGTCCCTCCAGAAAATGCAGCTCCTCCAGAACTCAGCAGCACGCCTCATCACTCGAACCCCCGCAACACACCACATCACCCCCATCCTCTGTCAACTTCACTGGCTTACCGTCAAACAAAGAATCAACTACAAGATCCTCATCATCACCTTCAAAATACTCCATACCCTGGCCCCTCCCTACCTTTGCGATCTCCTCCGTCTAAACAATCCAACCCGTTCACTTCGCTCTACCACTATTCTTCCCCTCTCCCTCCCCCGTGTCCGCCTTTCCACCTTTGGTTCCAGAGCTTTTAGTCATTGCGCCCCCAGCTCTGGAACTCCCTACCCCCTGATCTTCGCAGCATATCTACCCAATCACTTTTGAAAAATCTAGACTGAAAACACACCTGTTCACTCCTTCTTACCCACCATAACCCCTAGCTCTGTTATATTTTTACTTCTTTTTATTGTGCTTTTAATTTTTTATCCTTTTAATACCTCTTTATCGTACTGTGATTCCATGTCTCTTGTGAAGTGTCTTTGTGTGTTTTGAAAAGCGCTCTAGAAATAAAATGTATTATTATTATTATTATTGTGTTTTGGTAATACTTAGCTCTGATCGGCCGAATTATTTCGTCTGTGTTAAATTCTGCTTTTTTTCACTCTTCATAAAGCACAGAATTTAGTTTCTGGAACTCATTTGAGTCAACGTTTATTGCAGCTCTGCAACTCAGACCATAACAAACGTAACAACACATTCCTTCCTGTGTCCGTCAACTATATCTGTCCCTTGGGAAACTCAAACCCAAATAACAATACTTCCTATTGTTACTGTCGTGTCAACAGTGATGAGCTCTCTCGGATTTCCGACTTACGTTCTCACTTTCATTTTACCGTATTAATCCACGGAAGAAACATTTATTCATCATGATGAAATGGGCAAGTTATACAGCAGCCTTTAAAAGAAAAGTCACATCTGTTTTGTTTTCTCCTAGATTCTGGTAAGTTGGAGAAGTTGTCAAATCATATTATTACTGTAAATATTGTCAGTTTATGGTAATGTTTTGAACTACCAATGTGCTATGCTTGTGCTGTGTTTCACCAGACAGTAAAATGACATTTCTGTATCTGTACACAAGCTCTGTTTTCTTGTATTCTTCTATTTATTGGTGCTAAAATTAGGGTACGCGTTATAAACGCGTACAATAATTTCCCCTAGATTTTACAACTAAATTTGGGGTGCGCATTATATATGGGTGCGCCTTATATTCGGGAAACTACGGTAGCTATTTTTATGTCCCAAAAATGCATGGAGAAATCCCTCGCTTGCAGTTGTAAGGCTCAACCCTCCAGCACCGGTTGTTGCTCAGTGTCAGTTAGTCCGCTGTGCTAAACGATGGCTGGAGGAGGTCAAACTCGTGAACCTTTTCCCCCATCGTAGAAAATTAAACCGCTGGTATGGGAATACTTCGGCTACAGAAAAGTTACAGACGGCCGGGGCTTAGAGGAGGAAGGTTAACCAATATGTAAAACATGTTTGTGGAGGGTGGCTGCCAAGGAGGCAATACCTCCAATATGATTTCACATTTATACAAAATGAAAGGTTAGTAAACACTGTCATGAATGTTTCCCACCAGCTACGAGAGTTAACTCCAGCATGTTTAGTGTGTCTAGTGGTAGTAAAACTTGTTTCTTTTCTCTCTGGCAACTGTCTGTGTTGAGAAAGAGAGTGAGTGTATAATGTAAACATGATACAAGTCATACACGCATGCTTTTTATGGAAAATAATTCAATTATTTTTGTTCTGATCATAATAATGTTGAGTTGTGGGTGTGTGTTTAGGCCAGGGGTGGGCAAAGTATTTCACAAAGGGCCGCAGTGGGTGCCTGGTTTTGTTCATACCCATCATGAGGACAGCCGTTCACCAGTCTGTGTCTTACAAGTGCAATCACTTGATGGCAGTCAGTTTTCACAAAAACTTCACTCATTAAAACTGTCTGTGCTGAATCAGTTGGAACAAAGACCAGGACCCACTGCGGCCCTCGAGGACTGGTTTGCCCACCCCTGGTTTAGGCTCACCTAAAGGACTGCATTTATTTTAAATTTTAGTTAAAATATTCATTCATTCATTCATTTTCCATGCCGCTATTTTCCTCACAAGGGTCGCGGAGGTGCTGGAGACTATCCCAGCTAACTATGGGCAGTAGGCAGGGTACACCCTGAACTGGTTGCCAGCCAATCACAGGTAGTTAGAATATATTTATTTTTTGTTTTAACTTAAGATTATACTTATGTTCCCATTTGCTAATATGTTTTGGAAAAATAGATATCCTGTTCAATGGAAAAAACGTTTTTGGTTTTTTTTAAAACACAGATATCTCAAAGTAGCACATTTTAGAGCTGTAATTGCAATACCACGATACAGTGAAACCGTGATATTTTGGCTTAAGGTTATCATACGGTCAGAATATTATACCGGCACATGCCTGGTCAGTGCTACAACAAAAACGGACCATTTCATGCAACATTTCTCAAAGTCGTTACCTGTCCACTGCAATAGCGAGCAGGGCGTTTGTGGACACATAAAGGGATACGGTGCGAAGATAGTTGACAGACGCGCACAGCACCAACCCGTGATCCCACGACAACTGCTTGACCACATAGTAATCGACCAGGAAGGGACAGCACACGACCGCCACCAAGAAGTCTGAGATGGCCAAATTGGCGATTAGCAGGTTGGTGAGGTTGCGCAGCTTCTTGTAGCGCATCAATGTGGCGATAAAAATAAAGTTTCCCAATCCGCATACCAGCATGATGCAGACGAGGACCACGGCGATGATTATGGTGGCGATGAAGAAAACCAGACCCTGTGTGGTGTCTGGGATCTCATCGGGTGGAATGCCATAGTCCAAGTCGTAGTTGTTGTCCATGTAATGATCCAACTTGTCAGCAGAAGATGCCGTCAACAGGTGGCTGATGTTTGACTCAGGCATTGTGTTTGGGAAAAGCTTCCATTTACAAAATTAGGAGACGAATAATGACTCGCTGAGGTGAAACATGGCAACGACTCCTTTGGTCACTTCACACGAGGGCCACATTTTGGAGTAGGTGACGCATCGTTGAAGAGTCACCTTCACCTAGAAGAAAACGTCGGACACATTATTCAACACCAGGTGAGGATTCACATCATCACCATACAAATTACACTGTCCGAGTCCTTCAGCACGTTATCGAGGATGGCAGGTGGTGCCGCCCCTACGAATATGTCTGGAAACTGGAGCTGAGGTCACTATGGCGAAAAATTATGCAGTTTAATGTGACCTTGTCTCTTTATCGCAAGGCAGTATCACATGAATGAACTGACAAAGCCCACTTGGATGAGAGGAACTTCTTTAAAGACGAGCAGAAAAGTCCGGTTGCTATTGTTTCAATGCCTAGAAAATGAAATGAGCTGGAGGAATAGTAGGCACCCAATAGTTCAGTATGTAATCTGTATATTTTTTCATTATGTTTTGACTGTGCAAAGATTTGCACAGTACATTGTACATTTAAAAATTATTTTCTGCATTATTAAACAGATGTTATCAGTATTTTAAAAAAGCTGAAATTAAAAGGAAATCTGAATATTTACTTTGCCAATCCATTTACAGTGCACACTCCTGAAGTATACAGGATCGAGTATGTCTCTCGCTTGGCACTGGCAAACAATTTTTATTGTAAAAGATTAACTGATAAAACCTGGTATTTTGACCAACGCGCAGTTCCACACTCAATATTTGGAAAATTGAACAAACTAGTTACAGATAGTCGACAACTCGTGAAAATAAATTGTAGAGAAGTGCAGAACTGAATTTTCCAGTAGTGCTCAGTCCTGGGTTTTGGTGCAGCTGAATTAGAGAATTATACTGAGCAAATATCCTGTGGTGTGGCATATGTTAAGAGCGAGTGTCCTTGCATTATACGCTCAGGAGGTGGCTAATGTTAATATCCTGGGCATTATTATGACCCGACAATAGAGTGGATAATGTTTCCATCAGTCCAATGGCACTTGTGGAAGGCCCTTAAAACCTCAGCTCAGCTCATTTGTAAAAAGTGAATTTGGTTTCAGTAGGGACAAGAAAACTGGTAAATTATAAAAGAGTTGATAGATGCAACAACATTGTAATTCCTTATGTATCAGGTCTATTTGCATGAAACGTAGAGCAAGTTTTGACCTGTGAACTAGAGTCGGGCGGTTTATCGAAAATTTACCGTTACCGAGATTGTTCACGATGACCGACGTAATTTTGACTATGTCGGTAAATTCGTTTTTTTTAAGGAAACGAAAAAAATGAAGTCTTTTCTTTGACTATGTGTTGTTCGGCTATGCTGATTACCCTTTAAGAAAGCCAGTGTGCTTGCATGTGAAGTCATGTGGCTATCAGGAAATCAAACAAACAGAAGCACGGTACACTGACACTAGCGGCTAACGTTACAAGTGAACGTAATGGAGTCGGATAATAGTGAAACGGTTACTGGTAGCCAGGCCACATGAATTTTGAGTATAGCATTAGTCGACGCTCATAGTGTGGTGTTGGTGCCAAGAAAGAACTCGATGTCAGATGTCTGGAAAAATTTTGGATACGAGAAGGACGACAAACCATGGAGCTCATCAGTTTGACGGTCACTTTTATAGACAACATGTGGGAGCTGCTGGATACAGCCTGTTTCTTGGACGACCACACAGGTGAAATGATCGCTCCGGCACTGAAAAAAATGCTCTCTGCGTTGGACGTGAAGTGGCCATCACCGCCTCTGACAGCGGCTCTAACCTTGTCGAAGCGGCTGAACTTAATGAGTGGATTGGGCAAGGACTGCATCTAACAATCAATATGTCGGGTGTTTTGTATCTGTGTGTGAGTGATTTCTCTGATAGCTTTTATGATTGTACAGCATTCAGTATAAAGTATAATCCAACAGTGTAGCCTATAATATGACCGTTTAATGGCCACAGTTATTTTTCTGAATCTGCTTGCTGTGTCATTACTGCCATTATAAAATCTCAAATGTTTCATTAGCATAAGGGTTAGAGCAGTATAGGTTAATGTGTGTGTGTGCATGGGGGGGGGGTGCATGTGTGCATGAGTACGTATATTTCAGAAATGTTCTGGCGAAAAAAAAATGAAACCTTGATGTAAACACTTGTTTTGACTATTCATGTCACAGCAGCCATTAACAATAAGTTGTCTGATACTCAATCCTCTGTTTGAAGTGTACTGTTCAAGCCTCTCATGTCAGATATTTATGTCACACTGCTGTTGCCATAGTTGTGCGGCCCCTGTTGTTGTGGTATTACGGTAAAAAGGAACCTAAGTAATGAGTCGTGTGCACACGTGATGAGAACCACACTGAATAAAGAAGTGTTGTTCCACTCAAGTCTTGGTCTTAAATGTGCTTAGATTGAGGAAGTACATAACATCTCTTGCTTTCAGTCATTTGTGTTACAATGACATTTTTGCACAGTGGCCATATTTATATTTATAATGTTGTACATGGTTTAAGTCATACAAGCTGTTATAAATGTTAATATTTGAATGCTTATTGTTTACAAGATATTTGTATATATTGAATGTTTGCACTGCATGAACAATTGTTAAATATGTTAAATTGAAAGCTGGTAAATAAATCAATGAGAAACGATTAATTTGTATTTCATGCATTGATTCAACATTTAGAAATTATATAACAGTCCGCTTGGGTGAATTTGTCGTCATTTATCGTTATCGAGGTAAATCTGCTCAATTTACCGTGATAAGTATTGAAGGCCATATCGCCCACCCCTACAGTGCAGCTTTCTGGCACACTTCAAATCAAGAGACAAAGGCCATACACCTTCCAAACTGAACACGCCATACAAGCAACTAATTTAGTGTATGCAGTCGAGTGCAGTGAGGAATGCACAAATGGTTATATTGGTGAAACCGAGCAATAACTGAGCAGGCACATGTCATCACAACAGCAACGGTCTAACTCTCCATGTCAATACTCAGCTTAAACAGCTCCTAATGGAGAAACATGATATATTGTTTTTGCTTTGCATGGTAGAGTTTTAAGTGGCATTTGGAACTGGAGCGAAAAATTGTGCAAACTGACAATGGTTTCCTGAGCCCGTGTGACAAAATACTTTACATATAATCCGGGTTTTTAAATGCACTGAAGCCTGAGTGATCGAAGACAACGGGGAAGTCAATTTTATAATTTTGGCCTTGCAGACATTCCTCCAGATTCTCAGAAATTCTTGATGATATTTTGGATTGTAGCTCGTTATACTGAAGAATCCATAAATTCCTTGGACTTGGACTTGAATGAGTTCAAAACAACAATATCACGACCATGTTAAGCAGCCAGCAGACCAGAAGTTGCGCTAGACTTTTTCGTTGTCTGTCATTTTGACTGACAGGGTCATAAAAATCCGGTCATAATCTATTTTTACTCGTCACTTAAATTTTTAAAATGATGATAATGACATTGTGGTGACCCTTTGTTTGGCATAATTCACCTTCCGTACTTGTGTGTCCATTTGGCCGAGCGCGTTAGCGGCTACGACACAGTCACGTGACAGAGACACTTAAGAGCCGCGCGCGTTCCGGTGTTGTGCCGAAAAATAGCCGCCCCGCGTGAAATGTCCCCCCTGACGGGAACGCTTATTTATAACGCTTCATTGAGCGTTTATTTGATTTATTTGTTTATTTATTTTATTATTTAGCGGCCACACGTCACTCGTACATCTTTTTCTTACCAATCGATGGACCTGGAAACGATTTTCTTGTACCGTGAATATATGTATTATTTTACTCTGCTTGAACTAATAAATGTCATACCTGTGTCATTGTCATTGAGATATGGTCGTGAAAACCTGTAGACTAATACATTTCTGTTCAAAGATGGGTTATGTGGCCCAGTCCACAATTTGTTACTAAAATAAAGTACTAGTATTTTGTCTAATTTATTTATTTAAAACTGATTTTACAGTCCTAAATCGATTGCTGTAATGCGTCCATGAAAACGTTTGATGTTTTCACCTCAATAAAGCGTTATAAATGAGCGTTCCCGTCAGGGGGGACATTTCACTCATTGCATACCGCTTCAACATATTCAATAGTATTTGGTTTTCATTCATTTTAAATTAATATTCTGTCCGAACAAGCTTAACAGGGAATCTACACCGTGCCATCACACATCAAGCAGATGAATATGTAACTTTTTCTCCGCAGTGACAAAAACAGCTGACTGTGGCCCCAGTAGGTAGGCTACATTATGGAACAATGAAATTAACAGTTCACCTGCTGTGGCCTGAGTCTTACACCTTCCTCCAGGTGCGCATGGACTTGAATTGCATGCCCGCTTGTGCAGTCCCTGTTTTTTCACCTCTTTTATCAACACCATCGTCGTTTTGGGGCTTTTTGAAGAAACTTCGGACACTCAGTTGCCTTGACATTTTTCAGAGTAAGGTCAACGATGTCATGCATCAAGAGAGACAATAGGTAATTAATATGCTCACTCGCCACCCTGTGGTCTGGGGTGTGAATTGCAACCTGTCAAAATGACAGGTGGACTTCAGCTTTTTCCGTCACCGTTTTAAAAAATCGGTCAACGACGGAAAATATTCGGTTAATGCGACCCCTGCAGCAGACATGGCCGTTCACATTTTCTCTGCCAGTTTAATTTGTACACTGTCATGCTACTGCTTTTGATTGTCTAGCAGAACATATTGGCAGTAATGAAAGTGTATTGACTCACAGTAGGTAAACAGCTTAAATCGTACAATCTACACAGGAATTTATAATTTATTTTCAATATTCATGTACTTATTAATTTTGGACAATGCTATATGTTGGACTTGGAATCAATCGGATGTGACAAAAGATCTGTCATGTTTCACTTGTTTATTATTTCACTGGCTGCCATTGACCGTAAAAGACATACCACAATTGCTCTGTTTTTAAATTGCATTACCTTAGCAAATTAACAATTACAATACTGAAATTAAGGAAACTGAACAGGAACCTTCCTACTGTGCTATAGCTTTAGTGTTTTTTCATAAATGAACTCAGTGGCTGCCATTGATGATGATGATCATTCTGGAAAGCGCTGAGAAATAAATGAGCAATGTAAATATTCACTGGCATGTAAATTATAAACCTCTTCAATAGGTGGTAAATCCTTTTGTTTGTGGTCAACAACAAGGTCGGCTGACCCATGGCCTCTCTTCTTGTGACATGAAACGGATCAATAGCTAATTAGGGTGCATCCTGCATAGGTGGACCCAAATGGAAGAGCAACCGCTTAAGTGTTTGTGTACTTCTCACAGGCCATTAAATAATCAGGATGATAAGGAAGGCACTAATTGCTGGCTTGCTTCTGCTATTTTCTATCCTGAACAGCAGAACATCCAAAGTGAAATAATTTGAAGTTCAAAGAAAAAGTTGTAGTACATTATAGCGTCCATCTGTCAAGGACAGATTTATTCTCAGATTCACACCGGCAAAGAGTGAAAATGGAAATGACGCTGTCAGCACACAAGATGAGTGAACCACTATATTATCAATGACAATAAGTATTCCTAAAAACTCAAATAAGACTAACGTGGCACATTTCATTTAATATTGTCACGTTTTAGCTCCAGGAGCATCTAATGTCTTTCTATGGCTTTTTGTGATAACACCATTTAACAGGAAATTAAAGGGCCATTCATGAGAAATACATTTAATTAAATATCAGTCATCTCCATCCAGCCTATCAATTTACTGTATATGTCACATGGGTCACTGAGATCTGGAGCCTCGGATAATTTGGGCAATTGGTGAATCCATCCTGAACTTGTCGTCAGCCGATTGCAGATCATTTATCAATTAAAGCAAATGCCGACACTAATATTCATCACAGAATTTTCCCAACAAAATACTATCAGTCTTTAGAAACCTTCCTGCAACCTTTCCATTAGGTTTCATCATAAGGGGAATACTTTTGCTCTACTTTCGTTAAATACATTTTTATACAGTGTCTGATATCTCTTCATGTATGTTTAAGCAGAACTAAAACACGTGTACAGGTAAAAGTGTTGTGAAAAAGTAGAATGAATTGTGTAAATCAAGCATTCATTTACCATGAATTATGTTAACATGTAATCAGTCATCAAACACAGGAGAAATAAAATTGAAAATTCCTGCATAGGTTAAAAAAAAAAATCAACAATGTATTGTTTTTAAAAAGTAGTACTTGCCCGCAAATTATGTAGAATATCCAGTGAGTGTTGTATTTAATTAATAGAGCAATTAAAGAGCCCTCTCTGATTGGCCAGTAAAGGAGAATCAGTGAGCATCCATCATCTCGATACGCTCCTCACTCGTCTGTCTCCTTGTAAGAGAAAACAAAAAGTTGTTCCTCCACCGACTTATATGATCCCCCTGATGATGACGACACTGTGGCAGGGAGGGGATGCGAAGTAATGGGTGGGAGGATGGGGAGTGGAGATGTGAGGGTGGGAGGGTGCCAAAAGGTTGGAGCAGCCAAGCCATCAGTGTCGGACAAGGTGGTGATGTATGCACATTAAAGACTACCAGCGGTTTAAATCACCTTCACAGGACACAATACTTAATCAATATGCATTAGTGTTTTTATTGTACATGTCGTTATCACTGTAGAGTAGTGCAAATGTCACTGCAGCTTCAGGATTGGTTTACGCGCCTCCAAGTTCCCAATTGAAAACCTGTCATCAGTTCCAGTTATCTTCCAACACATGCACTGTTGTTGATTTAGCACTTAATTGTGCTTATTCTGTTTGTAACAGTGTATTAGTCATGTTTTCTCCATTCTAAGAATAATTATGGAATATTTTCTATTGCAAGAGCGCAGTCCCAAATTTTTCCTCATCAAAAAATAATCACACTTCACCTAGAAAAATTCTCAACATTTTATTTTTAAAATGTGTGTGTCATTTTGAACATAAGTGTACTTATGTGTATTACAGCTTTACAAAAGGGACATGGAAGAACAAAAAAAAAAAGACGGAGAGGAAAAAAAAAGTTGACTTAAAAAAAAAAAGGACGGTAAAAAAATATTTTTCTTTCTGTTGAAGCAAAAAAAATGCCCCGAACAAAAATGACATGGATCTAAAAAAATGTCGTAGCAAAAAAAAAAAAAAAAAACATAATTCCGTTATTTTAAACATGCGTTGTGTGGCTCAATTTCCAGGTAAACAATGGCAACAATGGAGCGTGCTCACCCGTGGGGCAGGTTAATTGAGTTTTACTTTGAAATAGGCCTAAAAGATGCTGACATAAGATCAATTCTTGATATTGAGCATGGTTTCCAACTAAGCAGAAGACATTTGAAGCGAGTCTTAAACTCAACCGGACATCTTCGTCAGAAAACCTTCTGTGATTTGGCGGTCCTTGTTGACTTCATTCACAACCAATTGCTATAGTGCAGACAGCTACATGGTTATCGATGAATGTACAACAAATGCAGAGAACATGGGCTCCGTGTAGGAAAAGAGGACGTTTGCCTGGTTATTATCTTCAAATTAGCTTCGATGTTAACTTTTTTTTCTGTTTTTTTTTTTTTGTTTGATGTAAAAAAAAAAAAAGTTTTTTGCTTCGACCTCGATTTTTTTTTTTCATTTGTTTTATTATTTTTTTCTGCTTCCTGGTTTTTAAAAAAAACATTTTTTTTTTTGCTTTGACAGAAAAGAAATCTTCCGTGTACCTTCAGGGGCACAGTTTTTTTTTTTTTAATCATCAACCTTTTTTTTCCCCTCTCTGTCTTTTTTTCTGCTTCCATGCCACCTTGGAGGCTCTTTATCATATTGCCGTACTTTTTGGACTATAAGTCGCAGTGTTTTTTCATAGTTTGGCTAGGGGTGCGACATATACTCAGGAGCGACTTATGTGTGAAATTATTAACACATTATGATTAGAGATGTCCCGATCGGGTCCAATCACGTCATTTTCAAAGTATCGGAATTGGCAAAAAAATATTGGCCATGCCTTTTTTAAATATATATATTTTAATTAAATCATTTTCTAATTGTATTTAAAGTTACAGACATAATATGTTACACTCATCCAGAGTCTTTAGTTTAGGCTTAAGGTAGGGTTATCAGAAATAACCCGCTAACGACGGCAGTTATTTTATTAAAAAATGTGTCACGTTAAAATATTTAACGCAATTAATGTATGAGCTGAACGATCCTTTCACTCATTGTCGCGCTCAATGTGTAATGACGCAGTTTTACCTCTATAGAGAGATAAAAGGCAGCGCTAAATGAGAGTGAATTTTGGCAGCCTTTGGAGCCTTTCTTTAATTGGCTAAAGCCTTGCAATCCCTCTCCCTATGATTAGAAATATCATGGGAAGCAATGTGGGGAAGCAAGGTGGCAATTGCTAGCACGACACACATTCATGGTTTCACTTCCCATCATGCATTTGGGATGGCCACAGTATCATTTACTGAAAGCTCAACAAATACACTAGATGGCAATATTTAGTCACAATATACAAAGTCACAAGTCTTTCTATCCGTGGATCCCTCTCACAGAAAGAATGTTAATAATGTAAATGCCATCTTGAGGATTTATTTTCATAATAAACAAATACAGTACTTGTGTACTGTATGTTGAATGTATATATTCGTCCGAGTTTTATTCATTTTTTTCTTAATGCATTTCCAAAATGTATATGTTCGGGAAAAATTATCGGGAATGATTGGAATTGAATCGGGAGCAAAAAACAAAAATCGGATCGGCAGATACTCAAACTAAAACGATCGGGATCGGATCGGGAGCAAAGAAACATGATCGGAACAACCCTAATTATGATATCATTTCACATGTTATTTTGGTGTTTTAGAGTGACGCTGGTGGTTTGGTAAACTTGTTAGCATGTTGTTTATGCTTTAGTTATCCGAATAACTTAATAGCTATGGCCACGTTCGCGTTCTGCCTTTGGCAATGTGTGTTCAACTGTATTATTGAGTTTTTTATATTGAAATGCATGCTTTTAGTTTGTGGCGCTTTCACGCCCACGTGGGGGCGCACTCGCACTTGCTTACGTGAAGAAGAGAGCTCACACGCCAGAAGAAGACGACAGCTACACAGCGCCTCTGAGCGAGTTGGAGAGAGAGAGAGAGAGAGAGAGAGAGAGAGAGAGAGAGGGAGAGAGAGAGAGACACGGCTGCGAACCTACGTTCATTGTTTATGCTTGTAAAATATCTCTACAGAGGCAACGCCTGTGTGTATCATCTTTCCTGTTGTTGTTGTTGTGTGTTTTCCACCCACGATCGGACACTTAGAGCTAGTTATGTGGTTGTTTGAACGATGCGCTAATGCTAGCGAACACATGCTAACCATTTGTGTCATTGCTGTAATAGCACCTAATTATCATTTATTTACGTTGATGCGAACCTGTTTGGTGTCGAGGACAAAATTGATTCAGCAAATTATACGGACGTCCAGCATCGTCATTTGGGAGTTTAGCTCGCTGTATAGCCAGGACCGAGCCGTAGCGTCCTGTTGAGGACAGTATATTCGCATTGCGTTGTTCATGCATCATGTAAAATCATACTGTACACTTATTCAGCATGTTGTTCTCCATTGTATTTTTATATTAAATTGCCTTTCAAGATGACATATCTGTTCTATGTGTTGGATTTTATCAAGTAAATTTCCCCCCAAAATGCGACTTATACTCCGGTGCGACTTATATATGTTTTTTTTTCCTCTTTGTTGGGCATTTTATGGCTGGTGCGACTTATACTCAGGTACGACTTATAGTCCGAAAAATACGGTGAAGAAGGAACGTAAAAAATAAGATACTGTGAGGTACAATAAGGTACTGTTTATGCGACCCAAAAAAAAAAAAAAACGGAGACAAAACAGCGGAAGAGACTCCTGCGTCGTAAAGTCGAAATCACGTAAATCGAGCATGTCGTAACCCGGGGACTACCTGTAATTAATTGGTTAGGTCACAAAGAAATTTGCTAGGTATCTTCCCTGGATATACCTTAATTTTCGTATTATAAGCAGCTACTTTTTTCCCTTGATTCGAATCCTGTGGTTTATATTCCAGTGTGGCTTATTTGTTGTTTTATTTGGGTAAATAGGTAACAGTTTATTTGACATAACACTGTCATTAGACCGTCATAATTATGACATGAGACTGTCATGGGCTTTAATAAATGCTTATGAGAGATGTCATTTAGCGTAAAATATCCGAGCTGGACATAAATGGAGTTAGTGAGATAATTAGCCTAATGACACTAATTGACATCTGTTATAAGCATAAATGCTCATGACAGTGTCAGGTCATAATTATGACAGTCTTATGACACTGCTGTCAAATTAGGTGTTACTGGTTAATATCTTTTGGTATAAATATCCCATAACACAGTGAGGACAGCTGCGGCTTATGGTCTGGCGCAGGTTATCTATAAAAAAATGACAATTTTCATGTCAAATTTGGTTGGTGGCGGCTTACAATCAGGTCTGCTCTATAGTCCCAAAATTACGGTACATGCATTGATCAGAGCCCTATTTCTATTTTTTTCCCCTCAGTGGTGATCAATTACATTAATTAATTGCAGACTTATTGTGGGTCCGTTATTGGTTCTAAGTTACCCAGTAAAGGGACCCGGGCAGTCAAAGTTCATTTGGAACTTCCATAAATATAATCTTTGCTTACCACACTGCATTGCTGCAACAAAATGAAAGGGAGATATATAGACAGTTAAAGTAATATTCTGTCAGTGAAGATGAAGCACAGTGAGGGAAAAATGTGCTTGGGTTAACATCTTAGAAACTGGTTATTGATGGAATGGCTAGTTGTTTGCTTTTTGGATGGCAGAGGTTAGAGTCCAGAGTAATTGGAAATGATCGAAAGAATATAACTCATATAGAGTATGACAAGGTTAAATCTTGGAGTCTCTGAGACTCAGATCTTGAAGTAGCAGCAAAAGCATTGTTAGTCTTATTACCTAAAACCAGCAAAGAAGAAAAACGGGCATCGGTAACGAATTGGCTCTGTGGTGGTTTGATGGTCAGTACCAATTCGATGCGCTTTTTAAAATTCACCTGTGATTAATTGGTGACCAGTCCGACGTTGCATCCATCTAGGACTCTAAATCCTTTGGGATGGACTGCAGCGATGCTGTAACCTTGAAGAGGAAAAGCTCTTTGGATTAGAAAATTGCTGGGAGACTGCAAAAACAGCATTGGTCATAGCCAGAGAACAAATTGTATGATTTTTAATTTCTCTGGAGAATTTCACTTCACATCTTTCTTATACAGTTCCTGACAGATTGTAACTTTATTTTTCCTTGCTGTATACCATCTTTATTGCTATTGCTATTCTAATTTCAATATATTTTTGTATCTAGTTACAAGGCGTACCACAGATTGTGCATAACAAGTGGTCGTTTTTTCCTAAAAAAAAATTGTACAAAATCTAGAAAGAAAGAAATGCAAATATATCTTTATGCTGACAATAGGCTTTATCAAACCTGAGATGATTTTTTTCACGCCCTAAACCTCAATAACAATTCACAGTATTCCAGATGATTGCGCTGAAGCATTCATATAAACTCTTATCTCTGCAAGAGGACCATGAAGAGCCTCAACATGTATTGTGCTTTCCACTTCACTGTTCCTTAAAGGTTTTTTGATTGGATCTAAATCTTTGTTGCTAACCTGTTGTTGCGTGGGTGTTGTTGTCATATGTATGCATCATGTACGATTGACAGCTTCAAGTAGTGACATCATGTTATCGCTCAATTGTGCAAAATTTATAAAATAATTGATCACACACAAGTATTGATCTTTTCTCTTAAAATCTCTTGTGTAAATCTTGGTGAAAAGGTTTTATTTATAAAACTGTTGCTTTTACACGAATATCTGATATATATTTTTCTCCATAACAGCAATCAGGGCAGAAAATGAGCAGCTCTTAAATTATTAATGCTTCACACAGAGGAAGAAAAATTATTCATCTTGGAGCTACAAAAATGTATTCTCAGCTGATTTTATTTCAATATGTACCGTAATACTGTACGCAATACGGTACATTATAAATAATATTTAAAAAAAAAAAAAAATACAATGGTATCTCTACATACGAAGTCAGTTCGTTCCAGGACCTTGTTTGTAAGTCGAAAAGGTCGTATGTCGAGCAGGATTTTCCCATAAGAATACCGTACATTATAATTCTAATAATACGTTCCACAGCCCAAAATCATACACTAAATCCTTACTAAATACTGCTGGTACTGTTACAAATGGCAATTACACATAGCAAAACAAATAAATTATTAATAAAAAACGGAATAATAAAATAACAAAAATAATAATTCCTGTAATCATGCAACAAATTGCGTTCTAATGTGGAGGACGTGTTTTGTGTGCTGTACCTGAACATGACAGAGAGGGAGCGGTGCGGTTGAGAGTTTACTTTCACTTTTAATGTTTTGTTGAAAACACCATCAACTGCGGCGGACAGTAGGTGTGTTGTGTTGGACAAGTTCTGAAATAAATGATAAAAAACTGATGTAGCCGGCGATTTCTTTGGCAATGTTTCCACAATTACAGTATAATTCTCACCATAACTTATAAAGACTGGCAAACGGAGGTCGGAGGAAGCCCGTGGAGATCATTGTCAGGGACGCGGGCAGGCAGGCAGGTTGTGTGGACCCAATTGCAGGGAAACAAAAGCGGCAAGGCAGGTGAACTCAAAAAACGTTTTAATTATAACTAACCAAAGGCACAAAGTACAAACAAAAGGACTGTGGATCAAAAAGGCAAGGTTCAAACAAAACTTACTTTACCGGAGGGACTAATACACGAGGGCTTGGAAAGGACTTCAACTTGGACGCAGACACTGACATTGACAATGACGCAACAAGGAGTGAACAGAAAATGGGAGCTTATATACACACAAGCAGACAAGGGGTAACGAGACAACAAGGAACAGGTGAGCACAGGAGGATACACTAGGAGAAGGCACATCAGGTGAAATCAGTGGGCAATCACAGGGACAAGTCACACTAGGAGAAAACAAACACAAAACCTAACAATCATAGACATTCTACAGTTGTATTGTTGAGCCAGTTCATGGATGCGCACCCCACGCTCATATTTTTCCATCATTTGCATCTTCATTTCAATGGTGTCACCCTTTTCCTTGTTTCACCACCTGTACCAACCTTTTTGAAACCTGTGTTGATTTCTCACAAGAAAACCCGGCGTGCGTCCGTCCGTCCGCGGCGCTGTCATGTCGTCGTATTTCGAGTATGTCGTCGGATGTAAAAACAAATGGCGAAAGATCATGTGTCGAAGCGATCGTATGTCGAGGTACCACTGTACATGCCTTTCGTAAAAATGTGTAAGATTATGCAGATAACTGTTAATTACGTAATAATTCTTTTTATTTGCCAACTGTTATTTGTCTCTTTGTCACTGTTTCAGGCCCTCCCTATTATGGAGTGCTTAAAGACAAACGGGACAGAAGTCCATTTCAAAGTGCTTCGTTATTTGTGAGTCACACAACTTCCAATTTTTCAGATGGCATTGCTTATGCACTGGACACTCACCACCCATCACAGCCTCAACCATGCAGCTACTTACAAATAATCAGCATCAAATTATCTGTGGTTTATCTTGTGAGAGCAGCTGTTTTGTTCACAAACCTCCATCCAAAATCTCATCAGGTTGACTGTGAGGGGGGCAATTTGTTTGGACTGAAAAGCTGACATCTTTGTGATCATCTATCCCCAATAGCACATAAACAGGGACAGACAGCAGTCCTGATGACTTCTAACAATCAATTCTTTATTTGATGGAACAAGAGTACCACTCTTGCTTCTATTCGCCCTTTTGCAATCACCGCACAGAAAAACTGACTGAAATCGCTTTTTGCAGGCAGAGCAGTGTAAATGTGAACATGAGATATAGCCATTCACGATACGAAGAGGGATCTTTATAAATTCTATCTACAGGGATATTGCAGCAAAGGAGATCATTGCATTTACATGCACGATATCATTCATTTATAATCATGCATGAAAAAGCTACTAGTTACAACACTTCCGTTGCTTGATAATGCACTTTTATAAACAGCTAAAAGCTGATTATAGGAGAAGAACAACAATGGGCAAAAAAATCAAAGATTAGATGACAGAAACTAGCTCGCCAGTCTCGTCATTGAAAGAGAAAAGTCACTAGCAGTGGCGCCAGCAGGGGGTGGCCAGAAATGAAAATTGGTTGGCCACCCCACTGGCCACCCCGCTGGCCACCGCACTTGCCAGTATATCGTTAGATTGTTGTAGCATCAGTTATGCATTTCATCTCAAATGAATGCATTTATTTTGTTTTGTTAAATGTAGGGCGGTCAAATTTATCAAGGTAACGGGCGGTAATTAAATTTTTAAAACTAACCACGTGAAAATATTTACCGCAATTAACGCATTCGCGGTACGACTCATTCACGCATTGCCGCAAACAGCATACAATGGCGCCGTTTTACTTATATACAGCGATAAGAGGCAGAGTGGAGTAGATACAAGCATTCATTGGGGCCGTGCTTTTAATTGGCAAAAGCTTTGTCATCTCTCCCACAGCAACTATAAATATTGTGGGAAGCGATGTGGGGAAGAATGACAGGAGTTGATCTTTTTCTTAACACCCTGTAGTGTACCCAACGCAGAGAAGATATAGCATTTGCAGCCACCACACAGAGTCATGGTTGCACCACTTCCCATCATGCATTTGGGCAGAACAGTTAAGTCGCTACAATATCATTTACTGAAAGCTCAACAAATACACTAGATTTAGTCACAATATACTAACTCACATTTATCCTTTAAGAATTACAAGTCTTTCTATCCGTGGAGCCATTTCACAGAAAGAATGTTAATAATGTTAATGCCATCTTGTGGATTTATTGTTATAATAAAGAAATATAGTACTTATGTACTCCAAACTGCATTTGCACAAGCCACACGAAATTGTTGAGGATGGACTTCGGGTTTCTCGTGACCGTGAGTAAAATAAGCAGTTTAAATAATCAATGTGAGATTGAACAAATGTCAGTGGGCATTTGGTTCACATGGCTGACTTTTGTGCAGATGGCCCACTTAATGCCGAACAACCTCTACTGCCTGGATTGATTAAGTTGTCTATAATATTTGGAAAACACCATTGCTAATGTGATGGTTAATGATATTGGAATAATTTTCACTCAATGCCCTTATAAAGCATCTAACTGTATGGTAACCAATCACCAATATTGTCAATCGGATGTTTTAAAAACCTCTCTTCACATTAAACCGAATCAGATATCCAGACCACTGTTTCCCAATCATATTGGATTCAAGGTGGATTTCACATTGGAAAAAAAGCTCACGGCGCACCACTTAAATAAAAAATGCAAGACCAAGCATAGACTAATCTGAGTAAAATGACTGGAAGTACCCCGTCCGCTATTGCTGGGGTGTGCCGCCCGCAGGACACACAGCCAACAGATTGTCATGTTTGTGTGCGTTCTCAGTTCTTTTTTTTCATTCAGCACCTGATTTAGCCAGATAGGCATGGCAATGCGACACACCTGTGCTGCATTTGGAAAGCTCAATATTTAAGGATTTCTGTCCCCATCTGCAAGTGTTGGACTCATTTGGAAAGCTCAATATTTAAGGGATTTCTGTCCTCATCTGCAAGTGTTGGACTCTTAATTGCTAACTTGCTTGCTTACCGCTGTGTGCGTCATCTCGAGATCTCTTGCCTTTTATGGTTGTATTCTTTATTAACACGTTGTTGTGCTGGTACTTTTGTTGGACTTTGCTATTATTTGTTTTAGCCTTTTCTGGCCATTGTTGCCTTCCCCTTGGTTCTCTAGCTGATTCGGTTCATGCCATTTTTGTTTTGTATTTCTTCTCACGTGTTCTGGCGTGCTCCCTTAGTTTCTGTTTTGTAATAATAAATTCTACAAACTTCTACGTCTGTGTTTGGATCCATATTTAACAGCTCGCCATTTTATTACACAGATGCTAGAGTTGCCAACCGTCCACTGAAAAAACGGGATCAACCCGTATTCAGAAATAAAACTATGCATCCCGTATTAAGTTTACAAGGGACGCACTCTGCCCTGTATTGCCATGAAAATCAAAAATTGTGTTTTATTTGTAGAACGAACAAATACTGGTATGGTGCTTCAAGAATATGTAGGGGAAGGCTTTCCCCCGACTCTCCTGTTTTCTGACGAATGAGCTATTAGAACAATGACAATCCTGCTGATCTCATTGGTCGAGGTACTGTGCGTTGTCATTATGGTACCCGAAGGCAACTTAGAGTGTGGGAGATAAGAGGTTTGATCGAAGCTTGAGTAAACAGCATGTTCCAAATGATGATCATTTGTTTTCTTGTTCTTCAATGGGTACTTTTTTTCACTATTTGTATTATATTTTTTTGTTCTTTCAATTTCGTTTGCATTTTCACATTATACTTGAAGTATAATGATTGATTTTAAGCAGAAACGACCGGCTGCGTGCTGCTCCCGCCTGACTTTATTTATTTTTATCCAGTCGCCCTCCCACGAACCAAATCCCCATCTACCTGCGATACATTACCGACGTAATCTACTTTTAACATTAAACTGGCAAAGTGGTTTTCTCCTTTGTGCCCAAAAACACTCATCCAAACCCTAGCCCTTGCGGCTAAGCCAAGCTGCTAGCTTGCCCGGCTAGCCCACCCGGCTGCTAGCTTCAATCCTCCTGACGCCTTTCCAATCTCATCGGGCCCATCTTTTGTGGGCCCGCGCCGGTAAGTGCTGTCTCCTGTCGACCCGAGTTAGCCCCAGCGACGTTCACCCTCTCGGCGCAGTGGACCCCTTGTTTGGGGTCCTCGCGCGTAAGTTTTGCCCCTTCCCACTTAGCTAGCAACCACACTGCTAGCTTACGTCACTCTGCGTCATCCTCTACGTCGTTTCTGCCAGAGCCTGTTTTTCCCCTCTCCTCAGATCTCATCTCTCCAATGGGTCCGCTTACCTCGCCTCCCGATTGCAGTAACTGTCTTCTGAAATCCAAGATGATCGCCGAACTCGAACGCCGTATCTCCGATCTTCACTGGATCAGGAAAGAAGAGGATCGCCTTGATTCGGTGATCGCGTTCGGCCCTGGTCCCCCCAGATCTTCTGTCGACCTAAACTCCACGATCCCACTGCCTCGCCTTTCTACTGTCAGCTCCACCATCCATGTAACCCCACCAGCGACCGCAAAACAATACGTCGTCTCCGGCCCGGTGATCTCCGCCATCCATCCCACCTCCCCCCCAGCTCCGATCCAGCAGCCCTGCATTTCTCCTAACCCCCTGACTGCTCCATCCGTCTCAACTGCTTCTCGGCTACCTTTGCCTCACCCGGCTCCGCTCTACCCCCCAGACGACGACTTTGGCTAGTGCGTGGGGCCAGGCCAAAACGAGCGACCAAGAAGCCCACACTTATCCGCAACCCAAACCATAAAACCACAAAAAGTTCTACCCCTTCCCAAAAATCTCGGTCCCCAGTCCAACCAAACCGACCTGCACCCACGATTGAACTAAAAAATAGATTCGACATCCTCAGCTCCGTCGATTTCCCCCCGCTTTCCATTACTCCAATCTACCGTTCTCCACGCCGCACTGAAATTCCTACTTCCAACATTACTTACCAACCTCCAAACCCTCACAACACTCAGTTGATAACGTCCTCTGACGCGACATCTCCTCGCCCCTCGCCCCCACGACGGCTACCCCACCTAGAGAAACAGCGCTCGCCTCCCTCTCGACCCCGCACACTTTTTCCGCCAACCACTGCTATCATTGGAGACTCTCTTATCAAACATACCCGTTTTCTGAACTCCACGACTTACTGCTACCCCGGCGCAAAGATCGCAAAAATCAACGATGTCATACCAAATTTAATTTGTAGTCTCCCTCAATCCATCAGTCGCCTCATCCTACACGTCGGAAGCAACGACACAGATCGGGCCGCGTTCGATTCGCTCCGGCGTGACTTTATCGAGCTGTTCAATAACCTTGAAAACTGCGGTAAATCTATCTATATTAGCGGACCTATCCCCACTCTTGGACTCGGCGTGCAGCGTTTTAACAGTCTTTTACAGCTGCACTCATGGCTGCTAGCCGCTTGCACCTTTTATGACTTTATTTTTATTGACAATTTTAATACATTTCAAAACCGCCCTTCTTTTTATCTTCCCGATGGCCTACATTTGAGTACGCTGGGCACCGGCGTGCTCGCAGCTAACTTTCACTACTTCGTTCAGACCGCTAATCAGAAATCCCATCCCGACCATGCATGACAATTGGCCAACTGTGCGCTCCACTGCCCCACCCATTTTTGCGGCTTTTCTCCCACTCGCTCTCCTCCTCTCTCCTTTCAATGCGCTGCTGCCCCTGCCCCTCCCTTTCCGACCCCATTGCCTTCGCATTCTCCCTCTCTCTCTTTCGCTGCACCGTCACAGCATACCACTTGCCCTAGCTCCCCCACCTGGAACTTTTCGCCATTACACTCCCACACTATTGTTTTTCCAATTCCAACCATTATTAGTGTAAGACCCACGCGTGCCCATCCTACCCGCAAAAGAGCAAACATCAACAACCTATCCCATATTAAATTAATGCCTCCGATCCTTCCTCATAAGCACACTGATACCAGTATTAAATTCGGCTTGCTCAACATTCGCTCTCTCTCAAATAAAGAGCATCTTATTCATGACCTCATAAGTGACCATAAACTGGATATTCTCTGTCTAACCGAAACATGGCAGCAGCCCAAGGATTTCACCCCACTGAATCAGTCTACTCCACCTGGATTCACCTACACGTGTCAACCACGTAACTTTGGTCGTGGTGGCGGTATTGCATCCATCTACCGTGATAACTGGAGGTTGCTACCTGTACCTGATAGCCCCATTCTCACATCTTTTGAATACTCCGCCTCACTCTTGCCTGGTCGCTCTCCCACAACAATTACCACTATAACGCCTAAACCTAACAAGGATTTTCTACTTGATTTTTCACAACTGGTCATCCATCTTTTTTCCCTCTGTCAAACTATTATCATCCTTGGCGACTTCAACATTCATCTTGACAATCAAAATAATCCCTTCACAAAAGATTTCATCTCTTGCCTTGACAGCCTCGGTTTAACACAATGCATCAACTTTCCCACTCACAACAAAGGACACATTTTGGACTTAGTTTGCTGCTCTGGCTCCACCCCTTCTGACTGCACCCCCCACCCATTACTATACTCTGACCACTCCCTAGTTACTTTCAGTCTCAAGATCCCCTATTCAAAAATTATCCTCCCCAGATCAATTTCATTTCGCAAGACCGAGACACCCAAGCACTCTCTTGTGACATTGACAACCTCCCTCCCACAAACTCCACCATTTCTCCTGCCGATTTAGTGTCCCGCTACAATACCCATCTCCACTCACTCCTGAACTACCACGCCCCCCTAAAAACCCGTTCTGTTTCTTTCACCCAATCCGCGCCCTGGTTCACCCCTGCTCTCCGCCTGTTTAAGTCACGAAACCGTCAGCTCGAACGCCTGTACAAGAAAACTGGACTATCAATACACAAAGAAATGTACTGTGCACAACTCAGTTTATACAAGGACCAAATCAATGCAGCCAAATCAACTTACTATTCCAGTCTCATCTCAGCTAATCAACACAACTCTAAAGGCCTGTACTCACTTCTAGCCAAACTCACTAAGCCTCCCGATCCACTCCCTCGTCACATATTTTCTGCTAATTTTTGTGAAGCCATCCTGACATTCTTCTCCACGAAAATCACTGACATTCACCAATCCCTGACCCACTCCGGAGCTGCAGTTTCTGGGACTGACCCTGTTCCCTTTCATGTTCCCCTCATTAGCACCCTCTCTTCATTTATCCTTCCTTCAATCCCGGCTATCTCTGACATCATCACCAAATCCAAATCCACTACCTGTCACCTTGATCCTCTTCCCACTGCCCTAATAAAAACTTGTCTTCCCTCAATAGCCCCCCTCATCACCACCATCATTCACTCTTCACTTACATCCGGTGTAGTCCCTCCATCCCTCAAAACTGCTTCCATCACACCCATTCTAAAGAAACCTAACCTGGATCCCACCAATTTCAATAACCTCCGCCCAATCTCCAACCTACCTTTCATTTCCAAAATTCTTGAAAAAACTGTTGCATCCCAACTTCATAACCACCTAATTACCAATGACATTTACGAGCACTTTCAATCCGGTTTCCGCCCCCTCCATAGCACCGAAACAGCCCTACTTAGAATTACAAACGACCTCCTCACAGCATCCGACTCCGGTTTATTATCAATTCTCGTCTTCCTCGACCTCACTGCCGCCTTCGACACAATTTCCCATACAATCCTTCTCGACCGACTCTCCTCCATTGGTATCACCCACACACCCCTTTCCTGGTTCACTTCTTACCTGTCCAACCGCACACAATTCGTCAAACTTGGCCCCCATCAATCCAGTTCCCTCCCTGTCTCCTCTGGCGTGCCCCAGGGCTCGGTCCTGGGGCCGCTTCTCTTCATTGTCTACATTCTACCCCTCGGTTCCATTTTCCGCAAACACAACATTCACTTTCACTGTTACGCGGATGACACCCAGCTCTACATATCCTCAAAACCAACCGCCTCCCTCCCACCTTCCTCCCTCACCCTCTGCTTAGATGACATTAACTCCTGGTTCTCCTCCAACTTCCTCCTACTTAACAGCTCCAAAACAGAAGTCCTCTTGGTTGGTACCACCGCAACACTCTCTAATGTCCATAAGTTCTCTATTACAATCAACAATTTACCGATCTCTCCTTCATCTCAGGTTAAGAGTCTGGGTGTCATCCTCGACAGCACACTTTCCTTCCGGTCACATATCAACAGCATCACCAGATCAGCCTATCTCCACTTTCGCAACATTTCTCGCCTCCTCCCTTCTCTCACCCGCCATACCGCTTCCACCCTGGTCTGTAATCTAATAACCACCCGGCTCGATTATTGTAACTCACTGCTCTTCGGTCTCCCTAATAAGTCCCTCCAGAAACTGCAGCTCCTCCAGAACTCAGCAGCACGCCTCATCACACGAACCCCCGCAACACACCACATTACCCCCATCCTCCGTCAACTTCACTGGCTTCCCGTCAAACAAAGAATCAATTACAAAATCCTCATCATCACCTTCAAAATACTCCATGCCTTGGCCCCTCCCTACCTTTCCGAACTTCTCCATCCAAACAATCCAACCCGTTCACTTCGCCCTACCACTTTTCCCCCCCTCTCCGTCCCCCGTGTCCGCCTCTCCACCTTTGGTTCCAGAGCTTTTAGTCATTGCGCCCCCCAGCTCTGGAACTCCCTACCCCCTGATCTCCACAACATATCTACTCTATCACTTTTCAAATCTCGACTGAAAACACACCTGTTCACTCTATCTTACCCACCATAACCCCTAGCTGTCATATTTTTTTACCTCTTTTTATTGTGCTTTTAAGTTTTTAATTCTTTTAATACCTTTTTTATCGTACTGTAATTCCATGCCTCTTGTGAAGCGTCTTTGTGTATCTGAAAAGCGCTCTAGAAATAAAATGTATTATTATTATTATTAAGTAATCGCTTGCGAAACCGTTATTGCTGAGGGGACTTTGAACACACCTCAGTTTATGTTTGCACTTTTAAAAAAAAGTGTTAAAACTACATTGCCAATAATTATTGTTTTTCAGTGTGGTTATATTAATGAAAAATGCACCTAATTAAGATTTGAGTAAAATTATTATATTACAATTAGCGTATTAATAATAAATAAATAAATAAATGAATAAATAAATAAATAAATAAATAAATAAAAATCACATTTCACATACAAAAAAATAATAATAATCAAAAGGTGACAGTTATCAGACTGGCCAGCTCTACCAACGAGGTGTCCGTTATTTTTATATACAGGAATTTAGGATTTATAGGATTTATACAGGAATGCTAGGGATGGCAACCCTAGCAGCAGCTAACATTACTGTTTACATTGACACTAGGCTCCTTCCAAGGTCCGTTATCACCCCAGTAATGGTGGCCACCAATAGAGAGTGAGATCCACAAATCTCTACTTGGATTAATTTATAAATGACCATTTGAAGGATGGTTGCACAACGTGTCCGAATATGCAAATCAGAAATTTATTAGAACTTAGAACTACGCTAACGGACAAAATAACGTTTAAACACAGAAAACGACACTGCTTGCGGCCGCAGCCATTATGTGACAAATGTGACATCAGTCATGCCATGCGCGGACAGCAAATAAAATCTTTTCCACTCGAAACAAAAAGTGGCTAATTGGCACACACTCTTCATACAGTGGTATGAAAAAGTATCTTAACCTTTTGGAATTCGTCACATTTCAGCATCAAATCACCATCAAATGTGATCGTGATCTTTTTTCAAAATCACATAGATCTAAAAACAGCGTCGGCTATAGCTAAAACCACGCAAACATTGATAGGTTTTCATATTTTAATGAGGATAGTATGCAGACAATGACAGGAGGGGGGGAAATAAGTAAGTGAACCATCACATTTCAAATTTCTGCCCCCCCCCCTGGCAGCAAGAACTTCAACAAGACACTTTACGTTTTAAAATTTTACAAATTTTATTACAACGAAAACATTAAGAGGGGTTTTATTATCAAATTATTACGTAATAACATTGATCTTTTAAGAACTACATGTCTTTCTATCCGTGGATCCCTTTAAATTAGTTGGAGTATCAATTAATCACAGGGTGTCCCCCTTGTACAGTGGGATGAAAAAGTATCTGAATGTTTTAGAATTTCTCACATTTCTACATAAAATCACCATCAAATGTGATCTGATCTTTGTCTAAATCACACACATAAAAAAATCAGTGTCTGCTTTAACTACAACTACCCAAATATTTATAGGTTTTCATATTTTAATTGGGATAGTATGCAAACAATGACAGAAGGGGGAAAATAATTAAGTGAACAATTGCGTTTAATATTTTGTGGCCACCCCTTTGGCAGCAATAACTTCAACCAGACGCTTCCTGTAGCTGAAGATCAGTCTGGCACATCGATCAGGGCTAATCTTGGCCCATTGTTTTCTTCAAAACTGCTGTAGTTCAGTCAGATTCCTGGGATCTCTGACATGAATCTATGTCCTTAGGTCACGCCACAGCATCTCAATGGGGTTCAAGTCTGGACTTTGACTTGGCCACTCCAGAACGTGTATTTTGCTCTTCTGAAACCATTCTGAAGTTGATTTACTTCTGTGTTTTGGATCATTGCCTTGTTGCAGCATCCATCCTCTTTTTAGCTTTAACTGTCTGACAGAGGGCCTCAGGTTTTCCTGCAAAACATCCTGGCAATTTTTAAAATTCATTTTTCCATTAATGATTGCAAGTTGTCCAGGCCCTCAGGTAGCAAAACAGCCCCAAATCATGATGTTACCTCCACGATGCTTCATGGTGGGGGATGAGGTGTTGATGTTGGTGAGCTGTTCCATTTTTCTTTCACACATGACGTTGTGTGTTACTCCTAAACAATTCAACTTTGGTTTCATCAGTCCACAAAATATTTTGCCAAAACTTTTTTTTTTCATTTTTTTTAGACAGCAGTGGCTTCCTTTTTTTTTTTTTTTTTTTTTTTTTTTTTTTTTTTTTTTGAGTCCTCCCAATTAACACTATTCTTGGCCATTGTTTTACATAAAGTTAATGTGTGCAGAGAGCTATTGGACTGTGCTAGTGATTTCTGTAAGTATTTAGCAGACACTCTAGGGTTCTTTTTTACCTCTCTGAGTATTCTGCGCTAAACTCTTAGCGTACTAAATGTCCCATTCACAAACATTTGACAATCTATTACCTATTGATATTGAGACAATAAATGCCATTTATATAATACAACAATACAAACACAAATCTTGGCACTTTTAATTTGTTTTGATAGCAAATGGAGTCAACGTCATTAAAGTGAAAGCTACACCAACTTATCCACCTACACATCCAACCCCCAAAGCACCAGAGATAAGACAACTGCCCGCGCATATTTCAGTTCGACTTAATTAGCTGAAAAACTCAAGGGGCTCCTTGCCCAACCTCGCTCGCCACTGTCATGATCGCCCACAAGCCCTGAGCCACAGGATAACAAAGAATGGCTTTCATTTCCATCAACAGGAGAAGCTCTCTAATCCGACCTGTACTACAGATATACAGCACCTCGTAACAAGAGCATATCGATTGTCTCAAAGGCTCATATGGATGTCATGGAAAATATGCAGAGGAACAACAGTGAAAGTTCTTTACGGGAGGGTGCAAATAGTTTATTGTGGTAATATTAGGGGCTGGAAAACAGCATGAAAAGAGGATTAATGAAATATATCTCTGGGTTTAAAATGCAGCAGGATGTTCGGTAGTTTGTCAAAAATGGGATGGGATTTGATTGATCGCTATGAGCACAAAGCTTTTAAAAGTTTTTGTATTTTCCAATTTATTTTATAATAATGAATTGCGCAGAAAACCCAATTACTGTCATTGGATTCATAGATACCAATACATATTCACAGTGCTTTGGCTGAGTTGTTTTTGTGGACCACGTAATAATGAGCTACTGATTTGTACTGACTAGCTGAAGGCTTGGATGGAAGTTATCGATGATCTTAATACAAGGGCTGGTGAAGTATACTGGCTCACTGCAAATGCATCCAGAGACCCACAGAGGTGAGAAATCTGACACATTTTCTTTTAGAGAAATTGTTCAGCAACTGCATGAAACATCATGATCATTGTGGGAGATATTGTCTTGAGTTGCATGTCAAACCACTGTGGTACATGGTGTATGTAAACTCGAACACTGTGGTGTACCAACGACTCACTTGCTTTTTAAGCGATATGCAAATATAATGTGGTGGTGATGAAATCCCCAAAAGTTTGATGCATGAATTTTGTTCCAAAATGTTACCTCGTTCATTCAGTGCAAGGAACTCTGAATGCTCCAGCATACTAAGAGATTTTGGGCAGCACAATGCTGTTTGAGGATTCAACATGACTAAGCTCTGGTGCACAAAACAGGAAAAAGACAGGGATAAAACTGTTTTGTGTGGATAAAGATGATTATTTTACAAGGACTACTGATCAACCAGATTGATCACTTTTGGGAGGAATTAGGAGAGGAACTGAGAGGTAGGCCTTTACGTCCAACATCCATGTGTGTCTTCGCAAAGACTCTTAGCGAAGAATGGTCCAAAATTCTCATAAATATACGCCTAAACCTTGTGGAAAGCCCTCCCATAGGAGTTGAAGGCGTTAAACATGTAAGCGCTGGACCGATATCCAATTAAACCCAAGGATTAAAAATGGAATGTCACTGTGAGTCGAGAAAGATAAACCAAATCAAGACAATCTAGCGCATCTCTGGTTTTACAGTATGTACAAACGAAGAATGGAGATGAAATGTTACCTTTCTGTGTGATCGCTGTTCATTCACAGATTTTGCTGATGACACACATTTAACCCTTAACTGACCTGACTGTGCTTTATATTCCTTCGCTGTCAGGGCCGTTCCTGACCAATTTGGTCCCCCATTTTCACCACATATATTTAAACACTCACACTGAAAAATCACATTATTTCATTGTAATTTATTATATAAGAAAGATGACGAAGAAGTTCATAAATTAAAAGAGAAATGCTGTAAAAACTATTCAAAAGCAGTAAAAAACACTTCAAAAACAAATGCATTAAATAAATTAAGAATTGTTATTACAATATGATTAACACCCACCCACACAAACCTATATAAAGACACACAGAACACTTTAAAATGATTTTTTTTTTTTTCACCTTGACCTATAACCTTATTCACCTTGGCTCCACTGATGCAAAAGCATCTATTGCACTTTCATATGACAGTTGTTTTGGAAGGTACACTTCTTTCCTGGACTTGGTGGGCTTGGACTTAGTGCTGATGTGGATAAGTTCACTGTAAAAGATGGCCCAGGATGTACAGAGGTAGAAGGAAAATATTTTAGTAGAGCATCTACAATGAGAAGAAAGTGGAATGTTACATCATATTAGTCAAATAGGTGTTGATTGTGAAACCAGCACGACATAACCATAATAGCGCTTAAATTCTTGCAGCCTACTGTACCTGTCTACCCCAATCACGTGACGTCACAACTCCGCCCCCTTGACTGGTGCCGCTATATTGTCCGTCAGCTCATCGTGTTTACATATGCTACGTACATTCCTCCTATTACTGCGTGTTTTTCTGCTTGTCTAAGGAATCACCACCGTGTAAACGAACCCAAAAACCTTCCTGACAATCATTAACATTGATTAATCAAAATGGTGAAGGCATGTGTGGCGGTTGGTTGCAGTAATAGAGAAGATAAACGGTCATTTTAGTAGTTGCTGTGTGCCCACTGTTAAAAGGGCAAATCTCGAAAGCATGGTTTGTTTTATCTCGGTCCATGATGCGTTTGTGTCGACAGCCGTTAGACAGCAGCGAAAACATCAATATGAGGCCAACACGATCGCAGACATCATCAGACGGAGACTACGAAGCTCGTCGCCACGGTCGCGCTGCAAGAAGGTGAGCACAACAACAGGTGTTGTGTCGAAAGATAGCCGCCCTGCGTGAAAGGTCCCACCTGACGGGAGCGCCCACACGGAAACGACTTTCTTGTACCGTGAATATGTATTATTTTATTCTGCTTGAACTAATAAATGTCATACCTGTGTGATTGTCATTGGGATATGGTCGTGAAAACCTGTAGCCTAATACATTTATGTTCAAAGATGGTTATGTGGCCTAATCCACGATTTGTTACTAAAATACAGTACTAATATTTTGTGCAATTTAATTATTTAAAACTGATATTACAGTCGTAAATCCATTACTGTAATGCGTCCATGAAAACGATGTTTTCACGTCAACAAAGCGTTATAAATAAGCGCTCCCGTCAGGGCGGATATTCCACGCGGGGCAGCTATTTTTTTCGATCAAGTTTTATTTTACAATCGTGACAACGGTGACGCTCAGCTGACCAAATGTCGGTTTATAGTCGGGTCGGTGCCGATTTTGGGTACCCGACTCCTAATCGTGACATAAACTGGAGTATGATTGGAAATTTTGTGGTCTCACGACGAGCTCTGACGCTCGGGACGGGACGAGGAAACATCGGTTTGGGCATCAAATACGGATCTGCCGACTGGATCGACCGAAGCTTCCAAATCACGGCTTTTATGCAACTCATCCAATGAGTTTACAGTGTCTGAAAGCACCGGGGCTTCCATAATTTGCAAGTGAATCCACCTTTAGAAACTACGATCAATGACAATACGGACACACAATGACAGACAATATGGCGGCACAATACAGCAATCACGTGATTGTGTGACGTTGGTGATTGGGGTCTATTGAATCCGGTCACTATCTTTGATGGGCGTAGTTAAAAGAAAATAAATTCTTGAAGCACGGCAACTACACAGGACTATCCAATAATAATGAATTAAATAATATATGATGGCAAAAAATTAATAAATTGAATATGTTTTTACATGAACGTGATCGCCATTTCAATGAATTAATGACATATTTAATAACAAATATTTGCATTTAAATCTGTGGCACATTTAGTCCCCCATACCACAGAACTTTGAAATTATTAATTCTATATTTAATGGTGTATTTATTTATTTAATTAACCATGGCACTTTTCGGCAAGGCAAATTTATTTGAAAAGCACAATTTAACACAAGGTTAAAAAGTGGTTCACATTACATGAAAATAAGCAAGATAATTTTAGTCTCCCATACACTTTGTCCAAATTTCTCTAAAATTGTAGAGGGAGTAAATTTAACTGAAACTAATCCATAGCTGGCTGAATACTGAAAATATTTCTAAAACAACAGCCTGGCTAATGATACAGTATAATTTTGCTTTAGCACTAAGGCATAAAAGCTCTATGCAAATAACCGCTAGCTTGCAGTTGCACTAAGTCTACGTGCTTATGCTGTTGAAAAAAATTATCACAACAAACCTGTTTTTCATAACGTCTTTGCTGTCTTCTTTCTTCTGACCCGAAGGGCTTTTGTCTTTTCATGAAGCTGACTTGTCACCGTGACTTTGCTCAATTGCGGAGGCTAAAAATAGCACCTTCAGGTAGCTCGCTGGTCTGCTGGGTTGTGAGAATAGGGTCCGTGGTGAAATTATCGCATCACAGGAAAAAGTGAAACGGGCAGAAGGCACACTAGAAAAATGATTTTATTATTATTTAAAGACATTATGAACGGTTTTGTTGTTCTTTTGTTTTATTGTTTTGTATAATTTTTTGAATACTGCTATCATCAAATATTATTTGAAAATTTTTCTTGACGACTTTTTGGACACTGGTGCGCCCTTAGGCGGTTGCTTAAATCGCCTTATGGGCGGCACGGGTCTGTTCGCTGTGCATAGTTAAACCGTAAAACTGTAATTAATTAGAGTGCAATAGTTCATGTATTCAGATTCAGATTTTTCAGCAACAGAATGAGTTCCAACCTGGAACATAATGGTTTAAGAGAGTGTATGCTTTTGGCAGTATGTCAACTTTGTAATGTATAAAGCATAACAAACTATGATTTAGTTGGTAGAACAGTAATTTTAGTTTAACTACATTTTTGCAGACATCATCATCATCACGAGGTCGTTCATTCCATTCCAGTGTTTGAACTATTATATAAAGGAACATACCACCATAGTTCTTACTGTATATGAGGTTGTGGAGCACCAACTGGCATCTAAATAAAAAGTTGTGCACGAAACTTCCCTTCTATCCTGCAATTGGGCTTAAATCCAAACTCCTGCTTCATCCATGGATCTACAAAGCAGCTGACAAAGAACCACAATGATTGTGTGCAAACACCCAGTGCTTTCGCGTGGCAGCTAATTGTGTGTGTGTGATTCTGCTTTGTCATCACTAGCGTGGCTTTTCGAATCTCTGCAACAAAGACAACAATCAACTCTGGAAGGCCCCAGGCCCACAACAAGTTGTAGTCACTGCCAGGGGGGAGGTTAACGGGATCTATTTCGCCACCGACCAGTGCTGCGCGGTGTTTAGTCTAGTATGAGACAGCCAAGGGTGAGCACCCCAGTTTTCACACAATAAAGGAGCTGAAGAGCACAAGTACTCTGAGGGATACCAACTGCCCAAGGGAGAGAAAGCTACAAGCATGTTCAAGAGCAGCTACCTGCGCAAGGAGGTGCGCAAGGAAAAGTACGAGCACTCCGACGTTTTCCACGAAGAGCCCGAGGACTCGGCGGGCATCTCGGCCATCCAAGGATGGGAGAACCTCCAGGAGCTCAACAGCCGATTCGCCCGCTACATCAACCGGGCCCGGGTCCTGGAGCAGCGCAACGCTGTGTTCCGCAAGCAGTTGGAGACACTGCAGCGCATGGAGGAGGCTAGTGGCCTAGAGGAGACCTTCAAGGAGCAGATTGAAGTCAACAAACAGCGAATCCGAGAGCTCACCTCTGACCACGGCAAACTGGAGAGGGAGCTGAGGGACGCCTGCCGTATGCTAGATGAGTTCACCAGCAAGTAAGAGAACAGCCCACGCCTGGGGTCTTGGCTAATGTCCCTTTTAGCGATAAAGTGAAATGAAATGTGTCTAGGATTGAAAGGAGGTGATAAAAACTGTTAGGCCTATAGGGAATGGTGTTTGTACCCAATAATCCAACAGCAGGCCACTGAGTTTCCATTTCCCCAAGTGATATCAGTAAATTGAAAGAGCACAGACTTCTCCCAACGCTGTATAATTCTAATTTGGATCAGCACCAAATTGCCACACTCATACAGTCATGCCACACTCATGTTTTACAGTTGAAGTGGGGGTTTTAAAAATTTGGCCAACTGTGCAAAATTGGTCAAAATGGCTTCAAATTGGTTCATTCCAAAATGACTAAAAACGTTTTTGTTGTTGTTTTTTTCTGCAGTTTTAAAAATCTTTCTAGTTATTTTAAAACACCAAAACAGATTTAAAATAAAACGTGCTTGATGTACAGTATATACAGTGGTCCCTTGCTACTTCGTGGCCTCAGACAATTGCAGATTTTTGTTTTCAATTAAAAAAAATAATAAATAAATGCAGTATTTTATAGAGCTGCCCCGATCACGTTATCTCTCACTCTCGCTCCCGCTGCTTTTCTTGGTCAGGCAGTGCACTGGAGTTGCTTATTAAAGTTAACGATGATTGACAGACGTTGAGTTGATCTTGCCAGAGGCCCTTAGAAGCCAAAACTTTAACGGGCCGCATGCGTCAATCATCTTTTAACTGGCTAAACAGTTGCTGTGGCAACTCATTGTGTGTAAGTGAGCAGCTTCAGCGGACTTGAGTGGAACCACTCAATATAGCGTTTAATAAAGACAAGCAGTTTTCTACTTTATTCTATGTTGAAACATAATTCGGTCGGACAGTAAAATGTTTAAAACTTATCATAATTATTACATTTGAAATGCTTAGAAACAATTTATTCGTATATATATATATATATATATATATATATATATATATATATATATATATATATATATATACACACACACATATAAATATACATATAATTATACATAAAAGTTTTTTTTATTATACATTGGGGAAAAAAAGTGAAAAAACATGTCTTATATGTATGTCTTTCCAATGCTAAATCTGAATAAATACATTAAACACACACAAAAAAAAAAACAACAACAAAACTTTTTTTGGGGGTGGGGGCGCTACTTCACGGTTTTTCACTTATCTCGGTGGGTTTTGGTCCCACTGTAGTTCCAACTTTAAGAGCTTCCACAGGAAATATTGCATTAAGGATCCAAGAATTTTTATCATTTTATGCACTGGTGTCTTCATATGCATGGGAAATGCTAAGGTGTGTTCTATTCTTTTGATAATTCAAAAAAAAAAATCATTTCAAGTTGATAAGAGGTATTGACTTGGAATGTGGCAAAAGAAGAGACAGTAACGAGGGCTCCAAACCCCCCGTTCTGGCAATCCACCCATTGTATTGTACTGTTTATTGGTACCTTTAACAGAGAAAGCCCACACAGCTGACTTTGATGATGGAAGATATGAAAGAAGCAAATAGGACTTTTTTTAATCATACAAAACTTTCAATTTCAACTCCCTTTTCGACTAAATTAACACAGATACAAAGAAGACACATTTGTACAAACCCGAAATCTGACAAACAAACAGAATACTTTCCATTGTGTCGGTAAACACTGAATGAGAAGAAAAACTAACAATGAGTGGAAAACACCGGAATTGAATGAGCACTGACGTTTGCAGTTTTGCAAAACAACTGTGTTTCATTGAGCCTTCATGAAATGTTCCACTTGGTTCAAGAGAACAAATGGCAGTTGCCCCATTATTGATTAAATGAGAAGAATACCGAGTGCTTTAGTTAGCTGGTGAAGAGAGATCTTTACATTGCTTTCATTGCATGTACTATTCCTCAGTTTTGTTCCTAACACACTTTTGTAGAGAACTATTCCGTTTTTTCTTCAAGCCATAAATCATTGAAAGATTAAGTATCGATGAAAGAACACCAAAACGATGCTTGTTCTCACTCACCAGGAATTCATTTTTTAAGGTGACAGCGAAATATATTAAACCACTTTGCTGCACACTTCAACAATTGACTTATTCCGTAAAGGTATCTTCACAACAGATTAGAAGATTCGCAAGATCACTTGGGGAAGAAAAAAAAAGGGAGTAGGGTCAGTGGATAACAGGGTTGACATGCTTGGTTAAACCTCATTTCTAGAAAAATAATCTGTTACCAAAATTGGTATATTTTTTCAAACTAACTCTTTATACATTACTCATTATACTCTTTTTTTCTTAAACCATATGATGTTATTTTTCAGGTACAGAAATGAATGTGATTATCAAGAGCAACTTAGGGGCACACTGGAGCAGCTAAACAAGGTACTGTGCTAATTGTAAAAATCAATGATACATGAACGCATTAAATATATCTACATTACTATATATTTTACAAATTGATTATAATCCTCAAAAACCTTTGCTTGACAATGCATTCAATTTTTATGAAGTAATTGGTAATAAAAATCATTTTGTTTGACCACTTTTTTTGTTGAAGGGTACAGCATATTAAATAGTAAATTTCACATATCAATCTATCTAAACTGAAAAAAAAAAAAAAAAAATCTTGACCACAAACATATTATGATAAAAACACATTTTTGAATTAAAAAAAAAAAAAAAAACGAAATTTAGTTTAAGAAGTACAATTTTGTAATCAAAATCTAGATATGATTAACTTATTATTAATGGTTCGATGATTAATTATATTGCAAAATGTAGATTAATTTAAAACTGAACGACAAATACAAAAAAAAAAAAAAAAAACACAAAAAAGCTTCTCAAACTGTTTAAAGAATGAATGATTGTGAAATTATACCTTAATTTTATTAAATTATTAATTTAACAATAAAGCATATTCGTAAATTTCAAAAAAACTGAATTCAAGTTGATACATAATTAAAAGAAATTTACAAAATAGACATATTTATCAAGCTATTTTAGAACAAAACTTTCTCAAACTTACTTGGTTATAAATGATTGACGTATTTTGAATATTTCTCAGACTTATGAACTTAACCACAAAGTATCTTTTTTACCAAATCAATCTGGAAAAAAAAGTAATCTGAAAATCTACATAATCTCAAGGGCCCACAAAACATCCTCCACCCACAGGTTTTCCTTTCAACCGTGACTTCTTCTGCTGTTGTGCTGTCTCATTAAATTCCCTGCAGGAGGCTGACAGTGCTCTGCTGAAAAATTTGGAGAATCAGATCCAGTCACAGTTCCTGCAGGACGACATCAGCTCGACAAGAGAGAGACACAGGAAGGTCAGTGATACCAATACATACAGTACAATAAACTATAATATAATAAATATATATATAAAATAATGAACAGTTAGTCACATACTGTCCAAGTTAGGAGATAAATGCATACTTTGCCTGTATTGAACCAAACGTAACTTTGGTACCACCCCTTCCAACAAGATTTATTACAATCCTAAACATCATCCCCAAGGACGTAGGTTTGGTCTCAATATTGGTAGGAACGATATAACAGCCATAACCTTCATGCACACTTTTTGCTTGGGGTGGGACAATAATAAGACCAAACAGGCTGGTGAATAGGGATCAGAGCAACATTTCTCAAGAATATCAACCTAATTAATTGATTGGTTAAATGACCAAAGCAAAATAAATCTGTATTGACTTATTCTAACTCTCACACCGCAAATTTAAAACGTCTTTTAATCTGATATTTTTTCTTAAATCTAGTTGAATAATTTTCTCTGTCTTGCATTGAGTGGTAAAGACTAGTTAACAGATAAATATGTCTGGTCATTCCACTTAAATTAAGTAAATATTACTATTTGTTCTTATTAAGCCCATACATGTAAAGGTTTGTCATTTTTCACCTAAATCCAGAAAAAAATGGTTTTCAAACAATGTTTTGAACAATATCTATTCTTGAATTAAGAACAAACAAGCTTGTCTTTTAAGGTTAAATATGCTAATCTATTTTCAGATATCTATTTTTCTTATTTCAAGAAATCAAATTGAGTAAAATTTACTTGCAGCACTTGCAGATAATTTCACTTACTTCTAGTAGATTTAGACCGAAAACAAGGGAATTTAACTAGTTTTAAAGTGCATATGTATTGGTTCAGGTGATACACCGTTTGATTCAAACCTTTTTTTCCCCCAAAAAACTGCTAAAGAAACATTTTGAAAACTACCAGAACAAATGTCTGAACTTTATTAGCAAATTTAAATTACAATATCTGACCATAAATTAACATACACAATAAATACAAAAATGTCAAGAATCTCCTAACTATCCAGGAAGCAGGAAATAAACATTTCTCTTCAGACCACATAACATTGTCTGTCAGAAATAAAGAAATTAAATATAACTGAAATAACTTATTAGTCAAATAACAAAAATAAATAAAGATGGAGCCTTCCTTTAGGTAAAACACGATGGCTTTTGTCCACAAGCACAGCTAAACTCAACAAAAAAAATGAAAGCTTCTTTGTGCTGCTTTATGACCACATAAATAAAATAAAAATGAAAATTGGGGGGAACGGGCAAGCCTCGGTTCACTACATTTCTCACAGTTGAATTAATGTTATCAGTAGAAGCATGTTTCTCTCGAAGCTTCTTACTCGAGTTCAGGAAGTTCACATAGATAAATGTTAGGCTAACTCTGATGCAGGTCGGACTGTTTTTTTTACATTACCTCCACAACTTTTTACATTACTTACAGTGGCAGCTGCTGGCGAAAGCAAAACTTCTAATATTCCTCGTCTTCGAAAGGAGCGGAGGAGGTGGCATGTTGAATTTGTGTTGGGGCAGTGCTTGTGTGTGTGTGTGTGTGTGGGGGGGGGGGGGGTACAAGTCATCAGCCATTCAAACGTGCGTTTGAAGAAAAAAAATGGACTGGCACATTCAGGAAGAAAAATGTGGTCAATAATCTGAACATAATGAAAGTAAAATCACTTAATAATAATAGCTGTTCTATTCTTGCAACATATGGGAAGACAATCTAAAAGACCTATAAGTCATTATATAATGCAAATAAGCTTGCTTAAAAGTTGGTGGGTACAATTTGAGCATCCTGAAAAGTTGGTAGTGTTATGTCCCTACTGTCCCTATGCCCCTACGCCCCATTCCAGTGTTATTGTGTCATATAACACAATGTGGAAAAGTGCACAATGTAGTGTTATTTTATAATAAGTGACAATAAAAGTAAACAAAACATGAAATATAGCACGTCCAAAGAAGCATTTTCATTCATCCAAACTGCTTAAATTGCTGACATTTCATAGAACACATTTGTTTGGGCAATTTTCTCCCTTTATACTGCTGCCTGGCGGTGTTTGATGGCAAAGTGATCTTTAATAATATCATCACCGCATACTGAAGCTCTGTGTGATCTACATGTTATGTTGGGTAATGGATAGAAAGTCATTTTGAATGACTGTTGGTGTGTGAAGTCTTGAACCACACCATAAGTATTTGCTGCTTTATTTTTGAAACTTGGAATACATTTGTGTAGCCAGCAGGAATTTCTAAAAACAAATAACAGCTTGGAGAATGTGATACAATCCCTTCCCACACCCACACCTTAACACATACACACAACATGTAACCTAGTTTTTCTTTTGTGGTGTGTCCTAACCAGAACCTTGCAGAGATCCAGACCTATGTACACATTTTGCAACAAATCAACCAGACGCTTCCACTGGCTCCCACAGTGTCAGTGGGTATCTCAGAGGTGAGGTCACTCGCGTACATCCACCCCACGGGGATTTTATGCTCAGTGCTGATGAGGTTAGTGGCCTTTCAGTCCAGTTGTTGCCTTTGTGTCCATATTGACACATCATGTTTGTCAAGTTTTAGAAGCACAAACAGTACTTGTGCAAATACACTATCATCTATCCTATTTCAGAAGTACATACAATTCATTTTGTTAAACATGTTATCCATCTATCCATCCATCCATCCATCCATCCATCCATCCATCCATCCATCCATCCATCCATCCATCCATCCATCCATCCATCCATCCATCCATCCATCCATCCATCCATCCATCCATCCAACCATCCATCCATCCATCCATCCATCCATCCATCCATCCATCCATCCATCCATCCATCCATCCATCCATCCATCCATCCATCCATCCATCCATCCATCCATCCATCCATCCATCCATCCATCCATCCATCCATCCATCCATCTAATAGTACAGTGGTTCTCAAACATTTTAAAAGTACCACGTCAAAGAATCCTTGGCTCACCGAGCACCACCATCAAGGCCAACATTAAAATATGTTAATGTAGTGGGCCAAAAATGTTCTGGAAAAAAATGCTCTACTTTTTATTTGTATTCATTACTGTTTGAGCATTAACACTGCGCTTAGATTTTCGAAAAACAATAATGTATTTAAAGAGTGAGTTAATTGGTATATGTAGAAGTTGTTCATTATTATTTGAAACTCAGACTTCTAAAACCCTTTTGTATTTGAAGTTAAATATAATGAAACTACACTTGATTAATGTGGTGAAGTAGATTAAATAAACATTTGACGGCCAAAGACAGACCTTTAAAAAAAAGAAAGCCTGCAAACAGTGTGCTGATGACATGTCAACAAAGCACATGGATTACTGGAACCATGTCCTATGGTCTGATGAGACGGGCGGGCTTTCTTGTGTACCGTCTTCAGAAGAGGCTTCCTCCTGGGGTTATAGCCATGCACACCAATTTGATGTAGAGTGCGGCGTATGGTCTAAGCACTAACAGGCTGACCCCCCACCTCTTCAATCTCTGCAGCAATGCTGATAGCACTCCTGTAACGAATCAAATGATATTTTGGAGGGAAAATGACAAGCAGTACTCAATTTGGACATTTAGGGATGTACGTTTTTTCATTGGGGTGTACTCACTTTTGTTGCCAGGGGTTTAGATATTAATGGCTATATTTTGAGTTATTTTGAGGGGAAAATAAATTAATTCCATTATATAAGCTGCACACAGACTACTTTTCATTGTGTCAAAGTGTCCTTTTGTCAGTGTTGTCCCATGAAAAGATATACTTAAAAATCTGCTGAAATAGGAGTATCACTTTTGTGATACACTGTAATTGAACATACTTTAAATATGAAACACGATCTACCTTCCTCTACTTAGTTGCTAGAGCTATAAACTAACGTTGCATAGACAATTTTGTCACTTTTCAAATCATTGATTTTGAATACTTGAATCAGATGTCTTATGGTCGTCTACGACATTTAGGGTGTTCAAAGTTTTAAGTAACTTTGACGGGACAAGCCAAAAGTCAACACATTAGAGATTCAAAGTTAAACATGCAGATGCCTCCAGACAATACTGCAATGTAAAAATGAACTTAGTGCATTTTATTATTTGAAAGTTTTTTTTGTTTTTGTTTTTTTTTTGTCGTCTCAAGGAGCAGGAGAAGCTGCTAGTGCAGAGCAGGTTGCCGGCCCTCAAGAGTCAGCTGGAGGAATACAAGAGCGCCCTCTGCCAGCTGCAGTCCCAAAAACAGCGTCTACAGGCGGAGGTGAGTGGCACATGGTTACCATAGCAGCTCCAATTTATAATATACCTCCCTCCTTCCCCTGCCCAACATGACTCATCACAAAACACGGTTTCAACGTTTATATTTAGATTTTCAAATTAAAAACTGACAATTGCTAAAAAAGTCACATTATTCAAACATGCATTTAAGTGAAAGGTATGACGATTGTGTTGTCTATATTTAGGAATACTAAACAATTTTTTTTTTGTTTTTTTTGGTTGAAAGAATGATTGATGGGGAATGTTTAATTTAAGTAAGATAAATGAACTTTTTGATTTCATGTATTGATTTCAAAGTTCATTCGATATTATGAAATAATACTTTTTTTCTTTTACCGTCTTTATTATTTATTCAGCCTTGTTGCTTGTTTAAGTGAATCAATTTAACGATTTATTTGCTACACACTAACATATGATAATAAATAATATTTGTAATCTTTTTGTAATGTTAGATTTAACTGACCATTTTTGTTAACTATGGCAAATGTGAATGTACGTCTGATTCAGAAGATTCACATAATGTAATTTTTTTCCCCAAAAATGTTTTTATTTACATTTCTTTATGGATTATGGATTAAAGTAAACTAAGATACATGTACTCAATGTTAATAAGAAAAATAAATGATTAGATTAGAATAAAATAGAGCACTTTAACAAGTTTTTCTTTGTAAATTATATAACGTGCAAATAAATAAGCATCTATAGCTTAATATATTATAAATATTGTAATTAGATGTCGATACAGTAATTTGTCCTCCTACCTTTCAGTCACTATGATTTGCCAATAACACTGCTGAACCGCTAGATGTCAGCTTCAGTCCTCTTTTTTACAGCGCTTGCAGCGTTTTATATATCACAATCACATTGGAAAAACTGCATTATATCCAAAATACTATAGTGGAATCCTAGAAATAAGCAACTAGGAACTGCAAAAGTGACTTTGACTTGTGGTCATAAGGATACTGTCCTAGCTAAATGGAAAATAAGATAAATTAAACCATCCAACCAGATAATAAACCCTCATATACTTCATTTAATATCATCGCTGGACCTTGAACATGCTTTGACTGTATTATGTGCTCAAATTCTCAATAGTTATTCATAAGCAACACGATGCTATTGTGCAATATTGATGACTTGCACGGAGCACTGTTAAATCTCCTCAAGTGAATTTGTAATTCTGGAGAATAATTTCATCAGAGCGTCTTGATTAAAAAGCCGTCTGTGACTCTCACAGGCGGCGATGTTGGAGCAAGCCATACGGAGCACCCAGGAGAGTTTTGACGACGAGATCCAGCTGTACAATGAGCAAATCGAATCACTGCGCAAGGAGATCGAGGAAGCCGAGAGGGCCCTGGAGAGGTTCACCAGCGAGTGTCGTCACTTGGCCATGTACCAGACATCTCTGGAAAATGAGTTGGAGAGGTACAAGAGGATCATTGAGAATGAAGACAACAGGTGAGACACACACAAACCTGAAGGGCTTGATGGCTCGCGGGTTGATAGCTAAAATCCTGGAAGGTTGATAGAGTCATTAAAACTAAAGCGCTATATACCCCTTTACGATTTGGAGGTGTTTCGATTCCAGCTCTAACGGAATGAGAAAATGGCCAGAAGAAGATTAAACCCACAATCGATCACGTTAGTACCTCAACAGATAACTAAAAGACACAAGCATATACCAAGGGCGTAGGTTTGCTCTCAACATTGGTAGGGACGATATAACAACATAATCTGCATGTACATTTTATGCTGGGGACAGGACAGGACATTAATAAGACCAAACTGATTGGGTGAATGGGGGTCAGGGCTACATTTCTCACCAATATCAACCCAAGAAATTGATAGGCTAAATGATCAATGCAAAATAAGTCTGTATTGACTTATGCTCACTTTCATATGTATTGGTTCAGGTGATAAACCGTTCGATTCAAGACCACTCAACATTGTCTGTCTAAATAAATTAATTAGATATAACTGAAAAAACTTCTTAGTCAGGTAATAACGAAAATAAATAAAAAATGGAGCCGTCCTTCAGATAAAACACGACTGCTTTTGTCTACGAGCACTGCTAAACTCAACGGAAAATGAAAGCTTGAGAGAATGTTAGCACATTCACACAATTTAATGTTAAGCTAACTCTGATGCAGGTCGGATTTTCAGTAGCAAAATTTGTGGTGTGTTCCCCACCTCCACAACATTGACATCTTTTTACATTATTACAGTTGGCTGCAGGCTGAAAAAAAACTTCTAATAATCCTCCTCTTTGAAGGGGGCGGAGGAGGCGGCATGTTGTCAACATGTTATATAAGTAATTGACCAATCAAACATGCGTTTGAGGAAAAAAAATGGACTGGCACATTCAGCAAGTGAAAAGGGGTAAATCTAAGTCTGAACATAATGAAAATAATTCACTTCATAATGGTAGGGTCAATTCTATCCTTATGGCATATGACAATCTAAATGACCTATATAACTGAAGTCATTATATAATGTAAATAAGATTGTCTAAAAGTTGGTGGGGACAATTTGATCATCCTAAAAAGTCAGTAGTGTTATGTCCCTACCGTCCCCATGCAAACATACGCCCTTGGCATATACAGTACTTGGGGTTTTGCAGACAAATTGTGCACTGTATGCATCCCTAATGAAATTGCAACACTGATTACTGTTGATGTCAACCAAGTGTAGCACACATCGGAGACTCATCTAAGCACGCAATGGATTTATTGTATTCTCTGTTTAAAATTAATTTCCCTGCTTTGCAACAATTTCCTGTTGATGACAAGCGAATTTTTTGTCTGTCACAGGTTGAATTCGGCAATTATCGGCACGCCAGTCACCCTCTTTACCACCAGTTACCACTACACCCACACACCGCCTGCTTCAAACCGGGGCAGAGGTAGGTATATCGTTAGCTATTCAACAAATATACTGCCAAGTAGTTTTGTGCTCCAGACCACACAAACAAAGAACAAGAACTCAGCAAGACTGAGATAAATCCAGTTTTAAAAACTTTATGTTTACAATGCAATAATTAACAAGGGTGGTGGCAGGTTAGTAATGTAAAGACCTGACCAAGACTTCAATTTATAGTCTCGAGGATGGTCTTGTGTCCAAGACCAATTTTCCCTGTTTTGAATGTGTTAAGGCTCCTAACTATCTCTTCCGTTCCCAGATATCACTCTTGCCATCCAAGATATTAGTAACATCAAACCTCGCCAGAAGATCATGGCCAAGAAAGTCCAGAAGAAGAAAGAAATCACGCCTAGAGATGTGATTGACAATGATCAGGAGGAAGGAAATGGAGGGGCTTCTCGGGGAGGTGCTCCAGAGGATGACACGAAGGGGATGTCCTCAGTTGATATGCAGGAGGAAACTGTTAGGAGGACTGAGGAGAGGCCTGTGTTCTCTGGATTGTCTCCACAGGATGTCCCAGATGGAGCTCAGATCAGCAAGGCATTTGACACACTTTGTAACATCGTTAGAGATCGGATGAAGAAGTACAAGAAGCCAGAGCCCATCGCTGACTTCTACACGAAGGGTCGTTATGTGCTCGTCACCGGCGAAGGAAGCTATCCGGATCCTTGCTTCTGCACTTCCATACCAGCTGCCGGACATGTCGTCGTCACGATTAAAGATCAATCTATTGGACGCTGTGTACCTTCCCCTCAACCACCTCAACCCACACCATGCCCCAGGCCTCAAATTCCCACCCCTCCCTCTCATTTTACAGGAGGAAAAGAAGACAATAAAGGGGGGAAAGGGAAGGACAGTGACGGTAATGGCAAGGGTAAAAAAGAAGAGCCTGAGCCCCAACCCAAAGACCCTAAACCCAAAGACCCTCAACCTAAAGACCCTCAACCCAAAGACCCCCAACCCAAAGACCCTCAACCAAAAGATCCAGGCCCTGTCCAGCCTTTCTCTGGCCCCACAGATCCAACTCCCGCAGTGGATCCTGCCAGTCCAAAGAAGAAAAAGGATGACAATGGAACAGGCGGGACAACTCCCAAATCCATGCCCCGAACTGCTAGCAGCAGCTCCAGTTCTAGCAACAGCACCAGTACCAGCACAAGCTCTGGTTCCAGTTCCAGCTCTAGTAGCTTCACCCCAGACGCCATGACCTATGAGAAGGTGGTGCTAGAGTCTGTAGAGAAGTTCTCCAATGGGCACAAGCTTAAAGGTTATGAGGAGACTTCCATGGTGGTGGAAACCACCATCGAGAAATCCAGTAAGAAGAAACATTAGAACAAAGGGCACAAGCCACACATTCCTGCTCACATATTCCAGGCTCTTCCTTCTACTTGCAGTCTCGGGTTCCATGTCCAGGTTTGCGACCAGACAGCGATGCTCATGCTTTCGTCCTTTACTGTCTGAAAACTTGGGACACAAAAAAATTAATCACTGAAAAACACATATTTGTGCCACCTTTAAAAGTAATAATAAATGAAAACAAGTATTCACTGATGAAGTTGTGCTACCCTCTGTCTTCCAAATCCAATTCCCCCTTCTTGAGCTCATTTGTACAATTGGATTCCACTGCCTGCCCTCAGCACCATTTTGCTGTGTACTAATTTGCTTTGATAATAAAAAATCATTTCAATAAAAACGACTCAAACAAAACTTAGTGTGTGTCTTTCACTCTACTTTTCATGAGCACTGCTGGTGTGTCCAGTATGTTGCTCTTTGTAAACTGTCGGTCTCTATTTGTGCTCCATGATTGACTGCCAACCAGTCCAGGGTGAAATCTGCCTGTCTCCTAAAGAGAGGTGAGAAAGACTAGCTTCCCATGATCCTGAACAGGATAAACTGATGGATAGATGATTCCCATGGGCTCACCACCTGTGGGAGGGGCCAAAGGGGTCGGGTGCGTAGGGAGTTGGGCGGCAGCCAAAGGCTGGGGCCTTGGCGGTCCGACCCCCAGCTGCTGAAGCTAACTCTTGGGACATGGAATGTCACCTCTCTGGCAGGGAAGGAGCCTGAGCTGGTGTGTGAGGCAGAGAAGTTCCGACTAGATATAGTCGGACTCTCCTCCACACATAGCTTGGGTTCTGGTACCAATCCTCTCAAGAGGGGTTGGACTCTCTTCCACTCTGGAGTTGGCCATGGTGAGAGGCGCCGGGCAGGTGTGGGCATACTTATTGCCCCCCGGCTTGGCGCCTGTACGTTGGGGTTTACCCCGGTAGACGAGAGGGTAGCCTCCCTCCGCCTTCGGGTGGGGGGACGGGTTCTAACTGTTGTTTGCGCTTATGCACCGAACAGCAGTTCAGAATACCCACCCTTTTTGGAGTCCTTGGAGGGTGTGCTAGAGAGCGCCCCCTCTGGGCACTCCCTTGTTCTACTGGGGGACTTCAACGCTCACGTGGGCAATGACAGTGAGACCTGGAGGGGCATGATTGGGAGGAACGCCCCCCCCGATCAGAACCCGAGTGGTGTTCTGTTATTGGACTTCTGTGCTCGTCACGGTTTGTCTATAACGAACACCATGTTCAAAAATAGGGGTGTCCATATGCGCACTTGGCACCAGGACACCCTAGGCCGCAGTTCGATGATCGACTTCGTAATCGTGTCATTGGACTTGCGGCCGCATGTTTTGGACACTCGGGTGAAGAGAGGGGCGGAGCTGTTAACTGATCACCACCTGGTGGTGTGTTGGCTCCGATGGCGGGGGAAGATGCTGGCCAGACCTGGCAGGCCCAAACGTATTGTGAGGGTCTGCTGGGAACGTCTGGCAGAATCCCCTGTCAGAAAGAGTTTCAACATCCACCTCCGGCAAACCTGGGGGAGGTGGGGGACATTGAGTCCGAGTGGGCAATGTTTCGCACCTCCATTGTTGAGGTGGCCGATCAGAGCTGTGGCCGTAAGGTGGTTGGTGCCTGTCGTGGCGGCAATCCCCGAACCCGCTGGTGGACACCAGCGGTAAGGGATGCCGTCAAGCTGAAGAAGGAGGCCTATCGGGCCTTTTTGGCCTGTGGGACTCCGGAGGCAGCTGACAGGTACCGGCTGGCCAAGCGCTACTGCGGCTTCGGCGGTCGCCGAGGCAAAAACCCGGACATGGGAGGAGTTCGGCGAGGCCATGGAAAACGACTTCCGGACGGCTTCGAGGAAATTCTGGTCCACCATCCGGCGCCTGAGGAAGGGAAAGCAGTGCACCATTAACACTGTGTATAGTGAAGATGGTGTACTGCTGACCTCGACTCGGGACGTCGTGAGCCGGTGAGGAGAATACTTCGAGGCCCTCCTCAATTCCACCGACACGCCTTCCTTTGAGGAAGCAGAGTCTGGGGACTCCGTGGTGGGCTCTTTGATCTCTGGGGTTGAAGTCACTGAGGCGGTTGGAAAGCTCCTCGGTGGCAAGGCTCCGGGGGTAGATGAGATCCGCCCGGAGTTCCTGAAGGCTCTGGATGTTGTAGGGGTGTCGTGGCTGACACGTCTCTACAACATCGCGTGGACATCGGGGACAGTGCCTCTGGATTGGAAGACCGGGGTGGTGGTCCCCCTTTTTAAGAAGGGGGACCGGAGGGTGTGTTCCAATTATAGAGGGATCACACTCCTCAGCCTCCCTGGTAAAGTCTATTCAGGGGTGCTGGAGAGGAGAGTCCGCCGAGAAGTCGAATCTCGGATTCAGGAGGAGCAGTGTGGTTTTCGTCCCGGCCGCGGAACAGTGGACCAGCTCTACACCCTCGGCAGGGTCCTCGAGGGTGCATGGGAGTTCGCCCGATCAGTCTACATGTGTTTTGTGGATCTGGAGAAGGCGTTCGACCGTGTGCCTCGGGGAGTCCTGTGGGGGGTTCTCCGGGAGTACGGGGTACCGAGCCCCTTGGTAAGGGCTGTTCGGTCCCTGTACGACCGGTGTCAGAGTCTGGTCCGCATTGCCGGCAGTAAGTCGAATTCGTTCCCAGTGAGGGTTGGACTCCGCCAAGGCTGCCCTTTGTCACTGATTTTGTTCATAATTTTTATGGACAGAATTTCTAGGCGCAGCCGAAGCGTTGAGGGGGTCCGGTTTGGTGACCTCAGCATTGAATCTCTGCTTTTTGCAGATGATTTAGTGCTGTTGGCTTCATCAAGCCGTGACCTCCAACTCTCACTGGAGCGGTTCGCAGCTGAGTGTGAAGCGGTTGGGATGAAGATCAGCACCTCCAAATCCGAGACCATGGTCCTCAGTCGGAAAAGGGTGGAGTGCCGTCTCCGGGTCGGGGATGAGATCCTGCCCCAAGTGGACGAGTTCAAGTATCTTGGGGTCTTGTTCACGAGTGAGGGTAGGAGGGAGCGGGAGATCGACAGGCGAATCGGTGCGGCGTCTGCAGTAATGCGGACTCTGCACCGGTCCGTAGTGGTGAAGAAGGAGCTGAGCCGAAAGGCAAAGCTCTCGATTTACCAGTCGATCTACGTTCCTACCCTCACCTATGGTCACGAGCTTTGGGTCGTGACCGAAAGAACAAGATCCCGGATACAAGCGGCCGAAATGAGTTTCCTCCGCAGGGTGTCCAGGCTCTCCCTTAGAGATAGGGTGAGAAGCTCGGTCATCCGGGAGGGACTCGGCGTCGAGCCGCTACTCCTCCGCGTAGAGAGGAGCCAGCTGAGGTGGCTCGGGCATCTGGTTCGGATGCCTCCCGGACGCCTCCCTGGAGAGGTGTTCCGGGCATGTCCCACCGGCGGGAGGCCCCGGGGACGACCCAGGACATGCTGGAGAGACTATGTCTCTCGGCTGGCCTGGGAACGCCTTGGGATCCCGCCGGGGGAGCTGGTTGAAGTGGCTGGGGAGAGGGAAGTCTGGGCTTCCCTGTTAAAGCTGCTGCCCCCGCGACCCGACCCCGGAACAAGCGGAAGATAATGGATGGATGGATGGATAGATAGATGATTCCAAAAAATCCTTTGACTAAGGTTTAGTACTGAATGCATTTATCACATTTCCTTTGCCTGGCGGCTATCTACTACATTATTTCATGCATTAAAAATAGTTAACAACTCTGAGGTTTAACTCATTCACTCCCAGCCATTTTCTCCGGAGCATGGCCCTTCGCTCCCAGCCGTTTTACTGGATTTTGACTGATTTGCAAGGCCCACAGAAAATTCTGTTTTATTGCTATATAAACATGGAACCCACCAAAAGAAAGATTAGACTCTTTTCTTTCAGCAGAAAAAAGTAAGTTCATATCTTTTTGTATTCTTTAGAAATCAACATTAGAAAATAGCTTAGTTTGAGCAATTTTCCAATTTCTGATGAAAAAACGGAGAAAAAGCTTTTTGTAAACGCATATTTCAAACATAACTTTGACTTTAACACAGCTATTTTTTGCTTTAGTTACATCCCAATCATCTGAATTATGCTTTCCTTTTACAAAATAACATAAACAACCAGACAAATAGAGCTTTTGATAGCAAAGTAACAATTTATTTACACGTAACTGAGAGATGACGCCGTGGCTGCTGCGACAGGGGGTTAAATTTTTCCCTGATCGCCGCCTGTCTCGTAAAGATGGATTTTTTTTTTTAGTCTTTCTTTTCTGGTGACCACTGCCTTGTTCACCTGGGGAACTGTTGTTCCTGGGGGGCAACTGGTTTGGCCGTGCATGTTTCCGTGCGGGACACGGGAGGGTGCGGGGGACGCGAGTGGCGAGCACAGCGGCGCGGGCTCTGCTCGGCGAGCAGCAAGGACTCAATGCTGCACTGGTTGAATAGGGTTGGGGGTCTTACTAAATGTGCTACTGCCCTCCAGTGGCCAGTTTAATATCTAAAATGGGTTTTGAGCTTTGTGCATTGTATCTTAGATACATGGGATCCTCTCGATTCCTATTGTAAAAAAAACCAAAAACGCAAAAGACGTATAAATACGTTTTGGGGACACTGTCGCAATTAAAAATTGAACGTATTTATACGTTTTTTGGAGCAAATGAGTTAATGTCCAGAACGCGTCAAGTCAGAACTTAATATCTTAAAAAACAATGGCTTCAGTTCGACAGTAAACTGAGACCGATCAGGAAATGGGTAATGGTGTTTCCTCCCACTAATATGCACTATTTAACACTATTTCCTTTAGCAAAGAGGCTCAGTTGAGAATGGGAATAAATAGAGTGTTGCTGAGGGAAAATGGTGGCTGAGTGAAAATGATTTTGCAGGACACGGGGCAAATGGGTTGACGGCCGACCACATAAACTCACTCATACAGCTGCATTCAGTAGGATTTGCAGAATCATGAAAAATGCCTGCAGCCAAGCATGTTATTTAAAGATGAATGAATACGAGCAAAGGGGGTGAGGTTTAAAGGGAACCTCGGGTGTAAAGACTTACAGGCTCTAATAAGCCAAAATTGTTCTCTTTTACTAAAATGTGTTATTAAAAACACATAAAGTATTGCCATTGATTTAAAAATCTATAATATTTGGTACAAGTTTTGACCTACGGAGGGCGCCATGTTTTATGTGCACAATGGACGCTCGGGGTGATGAAGTAGTTTGTCACTGTCACCTGACAAACACTATGGGGTTACTGAAATTCCTTCTACGCGGCAAGACGTCCAACACATGCACAAATCAGTTAAAAGCGGCAAGTACTTACTATTTGTGTTTTTATTGAGTCTTTTATTACCTTTTCATTGCCTCAAAATACTTTTTGCATGTGGTTTCCTCTCATACTTTTAAGCATTGTGTTTTTTTGTAGTAGCTTTAAAGCAGATTATTGATCTGTTGACCACATTAGTCATGTAGCATATTTAAACCACCCTTATTTGATATTTTTACCCTGAAGTAATTTCTTATAGCCTCTTTAGTATGTTCTGTTTGTATGCATCTAAACAAAACAAGCTGAAAGTGCACTGTAGTACTTTGGGTGCCAAATTCGCCTCTTGTAGGACGTTTCGCCGATATAGCACATTTTTTAGAACACCGTTTTTTCGCCTCCCCTGTCATGTTCATTAATGTTCCTCTCAGGTTCAAATTGAAAGGGTTGAACAGATTACATGTTTATGTCGCTAAAGCCATACTCTGGAAGCCCGGCAGCGTAACCATGTGACATCACCATGCGACGTCAACAACAATGGCGACCTTAACTAATTTTACAAATTGTATAAAAATGAAAACATCAAAAGGGGTTTCAATATCATATGATTTTTACTCATATTAACGTATATCTTTTGAGAACTACAACTCTTTCTATCCGTGGATCCCTTTAAGATTTTTTGTATTTCTGTGTGAGATATCACACAGAAATACAAAACAAAATACTTGTGATGATGCTAACAAGACCAGTTGTGCTACCAAAGGCTGAAGGCTGTGACTGAAGAGTGAGCATGTCTCCGCAACTGGCAAACTCCTAACCTAGAGGCAATGATAATCCCACAAATAATCAGCCCCGATATGACAAATGAATATATAAATACAAATCAAGAATCAGGCTCCGAGGAACGATGTAGCCGTATCTTTAGATATCTCATCTCCAAAAGGCAGCCACTGCAAAAAGTGTAGTTTCGGAACTTTCAGCGCTTCATTTCGCCTCGCTTGTTTTTGCTGTGAGTCAAAGTTTGTCTCTTCCTGTGTTCTTTGAGATGAAACACAGCAACTGTAAAGGGTCTCCTCCATTTGAAATAGATCCCCAACAACAGACAGCAGAGAGCTTTGAGCATGGTACAATAACTTGAGAAAAAGATCTGATTTACGCATGCTAAGATACATTCAAAATGCATTGTTAGATAATGCCATGGCCTGATTAAACGAAGTTAATCTTCTCATTGCAATATACCTGTAATTGTGTGGCACCAAGATGTTGCCAACCAAAGCAGTATTGCTATAATAAACATGTATTTCACCTGAGCTCAAAATGGCAAATAAAAGTGGTATTTTTAGCGGATAACAGAGGCACTGCTGGGTAAATTATTAAAATTTGGTCTTGACTTTTCCTCTGTTTTGGCTTTTTGTGTTGTTTTAGCAAGAATTGTTTTAAACATACTTAGGCTATACAGGTTAAATGCAAAGTTATGGTTGAGTACTGACCGGTGTTCTGCAATTCCTTCTACGCGACGAAACTTACAACACATTGCTCAGTATCCGCACCCACGTGCACAACAGTTAAAAGCGGCGAGTACGCACTATTTTTGGTTTTATCGAGTTTTTTATTTATTACCTTTTCATTGCCTCAAAAATACTTTTTGCATTTTTTCCCATTCATAATTTTAACCATTGCGTTTTTGTTTGTGGTAGCTCTAAAGCAGAGTGTTGATCTGTTGACCACATTAGTCATGTAGCGTAATTAAACCATCCTTATTTGATATAACTACATTTAAGTATTTTCTTAAAGCATTTTCAGTACGTTCTGCTTTTATGCATCTAGACAAAACAAGTTGAGAGCGCACGGTAGTATCGTATTGGCCTGAATATAAGACGGCCCTGATTATAAGATGACCCCCTCTTTTTCAAGACTCAAGTTTGAAATAAGACTTTTTGAACACAAAATTAATTTTTATACAGAAAATACTTACAGTACATCTGAAACAAATGATTATAACAATATATTTGAGAGAAAAAGCATGTTATTTTGCCTCATTCAAATCTTAATATCTGAACATTTAAATATGTAAACTAAAGTGCAATCACATTCGTAAATGAATGGCTTCTGGGTCTTAAAATGTTAATAAACCAATCTATTGTGATAACAACAAAATTGCAATAACTGCATTAACCATCAAAGTGAAGTCTAACTGTAACTGTAGTCTTGAAACAAATCTGAATAAGGAAAAACACTGCAATAAAATAATGCAAACTGGTTAAACTAGTAGCTGAGATCTGTCATGGCAGAACATCGCTTCAATGATATCTGGCGTCATCTAGCGTCGTGAATGGGTATAATGTCTAGACCACGAATAAAAGACGACACTTTTTTCAATCTTATTTCAATGCAAAAAAACACCATCTTATATTCGGGCCAATACGGTAGTTTGGGTGTCAAATTCGCCTCATGTAGAATGTTTCGCCGATGTAGGCAAAACGCCGATTTTAGCAAGAGTTCAAAAAACGAAATATGCGAATTGCATAAGCCATGTAAATCCCTCTGCCATTTTTGTTCCAGCTTTTTTCAACCTTCTTAAAATTTGATTTCAATGTCTACACAATTTCCGTAATTCTTAGTGAGTTCATAATGCATTTTCTGCTTGAAATTTCATCAAATGTCCATACATTTGTTTAAAATGGTGCATGAATGTCTTGAACGGTTTCTAACTTGAACTAAAAGTCTTCTTGCTTGCATACTATCATTGGCTTCCAACCCCATCCGAACAGACAGCATTGCACACTACTTCCACGGAGAACATTATGCTTCAAATCACTCGATTGCTTTAATAAACAGCTGGATAGATTTATTATAGTGTACATCAAAGATTATGAAATACAAACGGAGGAGCACAGGCTGCAAATGATTCACACATTCCTCTCCTTCTCGTTTGTACAAAAGGAGCATGTCACAAAAATATAAACAGAAACTTGAAGGAGCATAACACGGACTCATTTACAGTCACGACCTGTACAACAGCTGGCAGAAGAGACAAAAAGTGGGAGAAGTGCAGAGCAATGAAGCATTAGAGTTTACTTTGGTTTATGTACAGTTGTGTTCAAGTGTAAAAATCATGTTATACAGTAGTTTCTTTGTGTTGATTACTGGAGGATATATTGTACTTTTATTGATCAACATTCATTGAAGGTCGGAATTGAAAGTACAAAAAGCAGAATGAGGCGACAGGAAGAAAGAAATGCTCAAGACAGGGTGCGATGACGACAACACATGCAGATGGTTGGGTTTTTTTCCCCTCAGTTGTTTTTCCTCAGCAAGCTCTTCAAACTTCTCTCCACCGCCTCGTCCAACTCCTCCTCAAGCTCCTCCTTCTTGGACATGGCCAACTTGGACTGGTAGTCGCGCACTTTCTGGTCTATGTAAGGGGCACTTTGTGTTCCGTGCAGCATGAGTGTCCATTCCTTGAGGACGCCATGCTGGGGCTCCTCGCCACGGAAGCCCACCTCCAGGACCCAGGTCCCGCGCGGATCCTCGCCCCAGGTGTGCGTGGTCATAAAGGGCCACTTGTCGAAGCCCACCTTGGAGTCGTTGTCGCGGGGCCGTCGGCTCAACAGGATGGACTTGGTGCCCATGGGCGAGGTCATGTTGACGTTGAGGTCACCTCGGCGGCTGGCGTTAACGGTGATCACTGCCTGCACGTGCTCCAGGTAGCGGACAAAGTTATCCTTGCCCTGGCAGGCTTCAGTGGAGATGGCGAGCACGAGTTTGTTGCCTGACTGGATTTTACTGGAAGAAAACAACAATTTGGATATGTAAGAAAAATGTGTGACTTGTAATGGGTCAAAAAAAAGTAGGACAGAAGAGATACTGGAAATAGTTACAATCAACGTGTTCTGTGTACTGCAATTGCCTGCTAAAGCAATGCCTCATATTTCCTTCAGAATGTCTGTGTAGTTTGGCTTTGGAACTCAACTGAAAATAACTGTTCAGATTTTACCACAGTGGAATATTTTATCCGCAATATTAATCCTAAATTATTTTAATCGCATCAGTAACAAATGACGTCTCATCTGTTTCTCCTATTTCACAAGTGTTGAACAAATCTGGTTTCCTCAAATCCATTTATTTTGCATGGGAATGGGAAAGTATCCTTTCCCATATTTACTGTTTCACTGTATTACTCTAACACACCCAATATAAAATAAATAGAATTTAAATCATAGTTTAAGAAAACAAGTACAATATATTTGAAGTATGAATAGTTGGACTTGGAGTGATGGAGTTTGCAGCACCAAGACCACAGGCAGATAATGGCATAACAACTACAGGATGCATGCTGACTATGGAAGCCCAACACGCGCGTCATGCAGCTGGCTGAGCGAGATTGATACTGACGGACCGATACAAGCAGGTGATGGCCAAGACATCTACAAGCCCACATCTGGACCACTGGCCAACAATGGAAAGTCCAGAACAAACATCCTGTCTTGCCACAAGGAACACCTGATAACAAGAAGACTCCACGGCTGAGAGTTTGAACACTCAGCGCTCCTTTTGCGCTGAGGCTGACAAAATCTCCAACTCTGGTTGCCTTGGCAACAGTGACGCACAGACTCCTCTGCCCAATCTGCAACAGACAATTACCTTAAACAATGCCAAAACACACCCTTCTTCCATCCCACAACCCGCCCTACAAAAGCCTTTAAAATACTGAATTATTTAGCTAATGCTGTTTTTTCAGGCGAATCTTTTGTTGACCTGTGATAGGGTGACCCTGGATCCAGCCTTCCGCTTCGTCTGGGTCTGTGTGCTGTTTTTGCTTTGCCGTATGATTGCTGTCGACTTGGAATAAATTGTCAACTTGTGTTTCGAAGCCTTTTTACAGCTTTTAAAATGGAGTCAGTAGAAGGGGTTAAAACTAACGTGAGGAGTTTGTTAGGTTTGTAGATAAGGCGTGGAGTTTGGCCTTCTGGCCAGGTTGCTGGGATTGCGCCGGTACGGGTCGTTGGAATTGCGCTAGCGTGCTTCTGTTGGTTTGGCTAACGTGATTCCGGCAATCTGTCTGAAAGATCAAATTCCAACACCTGCCTGTTTTTTGCTCATCTTTTGCTCCTAAGGGACCCTTAGAAGAATTTGACAAATATTAGAAAAAATGAGCAGCTCAATTTGGTGTTTGCTATGGGCAAGCCCAATAATATGCTTTATATGTCTTTCTTATGACATAAACAAATATAGCACTATAAAAACAAAATAAAACATAATTTAATATAATGTAAAGAAAAAATAACTTTTGGATCTGAGTCAAATGAGCAGGCTCAAATTTGAATTTGAAAAAGGTAAAATTCATCTTGAAATTCCTAATTCTAAATGGTAAAAAAAAAATCAAAAATCAGTGCGTCACTAAGAAGTGTCTTACATAAATTATAATCACTTTAAAGTTTCTTGAATGTGTGTCTGGCAGACCCCCCCCCCCCAAAAAAAATACAAACAATTGTACGAAACATAACGTTATGCTGTATTTGTAACCTAAAGTCCTTTAGCTGCATTTTTCAGTTGCACTCCGTAGAGTGCAAGTAGATTAGTTTCCCCAAGATAATGGGTTTGCTCTGAAAAGATTGGCACATTCAGGTTGTTGTTGTTTTTTTTCATAATATGCTGCTGTTCCCATCTCCTGAGGAGCGAGGACACAGCAGGGGAGCAGCTAGCAGCGGAGGCTTATTAACATTAGAGGCTTAGGCCCAAAATACAGGCAGTGCTGCAGCTTCAAACATGAGCAGTTGAAAGACAGCTGAGCTCACGAAACAACTGGAGTAGCAGGTGCATAATAACCCACTCTCATTGGGCATTTTATTAGGTACCAAATACTTCATATAGATGTACTGTACTATGAATTGTAGTGTAGTGTACCAAAGCAATCTGCTATTTATAATCTGATAATGTCTTGGCATTATGTGGGTTATCCAACTGAACAAAAGGATGTTTGTGATCGTGGGGCTGGTTCATGGTAAGTATAAGAAGAGCAGGAGCCATGTTAGTTAAAATACTTTGTCCACTGTTTCTGTCTGCCTGCTCCACCAAACAATGAAGTCACGCAATGTGGCTCAGCATGCCAGCTTGTCTGATAACGAGAACTTCTCCTCCAGCCAAGTAAGTCGAAGTCAGCCTTAGCCGCTATCAGATCAGCGTTTGGAGCTGCATCTGTACCGGGCCAGGGCTTTGTTGATGTTTATTGCTTTTTCTCACAGAGGCAGTGTCTCATCAGAGGTGGCTTTTTTGTAATTATTTCTTCGACACAATAGAGATGGCGGAGTGGCCTCCGTGGTGGTGCTTAAGAGAGCTGATGGAAAATGTAACACATGATGTAGCTTCCAAAATTAGCTTGCAAAAGACTTCACATGATCAGCATCTGGGCTCTGTGTACAGTTTCATTGGATTAATGCAGTTCTTCTCAAATAGTGGGGCGCAGAGCGATGCCGGGAGTGGTGCATGTGACCTTGGGGAACATACATACATCATTTTTGTACATCCACCCAGTGGGTGGCAGTGCTGCTATCATTTTCAGAGTGTGCGCAGTGTTTTGGACCCATACAAGAGCACACAGCAAAGAGCAGTGGAGATATGAAGAGCTAAGACGAGGAAAAATGACGAAGCCTATGTAAGGTTTGGCTTTGACTTTTGTAATACAGTGGAAGACAAGGAAGACCAGTCTGTTTACTGTGTCTAAAAATGTTTGCAGTGAACAGCAGGAAGCAAAATCAATTAAGACATCACTTAACAACATTAGACCCCAATCACATTGATAAGCCACTTGATTTTTTTTTTTTTTCAGCGAAAACATGCCGAATATTGCCAACAATCATCCCGCTTTCTCAGTGTTATATCAGTAAACCAGCGGACACTCTTACTGCCAGCGGCAAAAATAAAAACTGTCCCTCTGTCCAATGACAATGTTGTTTTTGTTCAATTCATTTTGTTTTTTTTCGGTCAAATTTTTGGCAGATTGTCCTCATGAGTTAATGTTGCTCATCAATTTGAATTTATTATTAGGGACCGAGCACCAACTGGTGCGAGAGCCCTATTGGAATGCAAAGGATTATTATGATTGAAAATGGCCGATTTGGAAGCCTGAACATGCTCGAAAACTCACCAAAATTTGCACATACATGCGGCTTCACGTCAATTTTGATAATTTCGCAACATTGCAAAAAAAAATGTAATAAAATGGTTCAGTGGAGCCCCCTTGAATTTTTTTAAAAAAGCCTCTCCCATAAGTTTTTTTTCAACGTAGAGCAATGAAATTTGGGAGTCGATACGTTGTGCAAAACTGCTCCAAAAAGTCTCTTGCACCCATATTTCAAACTCAATAGGAAATTGGGTATTTTGAACTCAATGTGGAATTTTTATAGATTTACAGGTTGCATATTTAAGGCCTTTTCGCAGAGGGCGTAGTTGGACCGTCTTCAAAATCGGTGATACTATTCAGGAGACATATGAGATCTTAAGTTATAAAAATGGTGAGTTTTCATTCACAGGCCTGACCTGGGCGGGGTGACAAAGTTGGGAATTTTTTTTTTTTGGCAACACGTCAAATTCAGAAAAATAAGGGAATACAGCTCAAAAAACTTTACTATTTTCTTCACAACATTCCCCCACTTTTCTGCGAAAACCATGAAAAATGAGGGAATACAGCGAAAAAAATCTTCACTATATTCCCTCACTTTTCCGCAAAAAACCAGGGGATTCAGCGAATAAAACTTTCACTGTGTTTCCCTGCTTTTCCACAAAAAACACGAAAAACGAGGGAATACAGTGAAACTTTTTTTGCTGTATTCCCTCAATTTTTGCGGTTTTCGCGTTTTTTGTAAAAAACGCTAACACTGCGAAAAGCGGGGGAATAAAAACAAGGTTTTAGAGCGGAAAAAAAATGTCATCGTATTCACCCGCTTTTCTCGGTGTTCATCTGAGTTGCTCCAAACTGTGACGGCCCATTCAGTTCTGCTTGCACACCTAGTTTTTTATTGATTTTATTAAATATTATTTTTCAGTCTCAAATGGTCAAAAAATGTACTTTGAGTGTATTTTTACAATTTGATTGTTAGTGGTTTTTTTTGTTTGTTTGTTTGTTTTTATTCAAGCAAATTGAGGCGCTTTGGTCTTTTCTGTTACAAAAAAACCCAATGTTAATAATGTTAAGTTATACTTTATTGTAAGCTGAGCTATATTACTTTTTTCTTTAATATAAAAAGGACTCAATATTATGCACAAGTGTACTTAATTAGAATTTTATAGACAAATGATAATATTTACACTAGCGGCAGAGAGTTGGGGGTAGGGGGCGCGAAACGTTTACGTCTTCCCTTTGGGGTAACAGAAAATAATTGAGAAGCACTGGTTTAATGGCTTACTTTATTATTCTCATCTATCTACATATATGTAGCGACTTGCCTCCCATCCTTATTGTGAAGACATATCCTTAGTGTAGGGTTTTTAAATGAGCCAGAACTCTTTCTATATGGATTATTTTACAATAATGGCATAAAAAAAAAACAAGCCCTAGTGTGCTACTACAGGCTAAAGGCTGTGACGAAGAGCTTGCATGCCTTCTACTGGTTTACTCCTTACCTAAAGGCAAGAATGAGTGCGCAATAAATTAGTCAGCCTTGATTAGAAAAAAATATATAGCTTCAGGGATTGATATAGGGGGGCAAATAAGTATTTAGTCAACCACTAATTGTGCAAGTTCTCCCACTTGAAAATATTAGAGAGGCCTGTAATTGTCAACATGGATAAACCTCAACCATAAGAGACGGAATGTGAAAAAAAAAAGAAAATCACATTGTTGGATTTTTAAAGAATTTATTTGCAAATCATGGTGGAAAATAAGTATTTGGTCAATACCAAAATTTCATTTCAATATTTTGTTATGTACCAACCTTTGTTGGCAATAACGGAGGCCAAACGTTTTCTGTAACTCTTCACAAGCTTTTCACACACTGTTGCTGGTATTTTGGCCCATTCCTCCATGCAGATCTCCTCTAGAGCAGTGATGTTTGGGGCTGTTGTTGGGCAACACGGACTTTCAACTCCCTCCACAGATTTTCTATGGTTTTGAGATCTGGAGACTGGCTAGGCCACTCCAGGACCTGGAAATGCTTCTTACGAAGCCACTCCTTTGTTGCCCTGGCTGTGTGTTTGGGATCATTGTCATGCTGAAAGACCCAGCCACGTCTCATCTTCAATGCCCTTGCTGATGGAAGGAGATTTTCACTCAAAATCTCTCGATACATGGCCCCATTCATTCTTTCCTTTACACAGATCAGTCGTCCTGGTTCCTTTGCAGAAAAACAGCTCCAAAGCATGATGTTTCCACCCCCATGCTTCACAGCGGGTATGGTGTTCTTCGGATGCAATTCAGTATTCTTTCTCCTCCAAACACGAGAACCTGTGTTTCTACCAAAAAGTTCTATTTTGGTTTCATCTGACCATAAAACATTCTCCCAGTCCTCTTCTGGATCATCCAAATGCTCTCTAGCGAACCGCAGACGGGCCTGGACGTGTACTTTCTTCAGCAGGGGGACACGTCTGGCAGTGCAGGATTTGAGTCCCTGGCGGCGCATTGTGTTACTGATAGTAGCCTTTGTTACTGTGGTCCCAGCTCTCTGTAGGTCATTCACTAGGTTTCCCCCGTGTGGTTCTGGGATTTTTGCTCACCGTTCTAGTTATCATTTTGACGCCATGGGGTGAGATCTTGCATGGAGCCCCAGATCAAGGGAGATTATCAGTGGTCTTGTATGTCTTCCATTTTCGAATAAAGACTCCGACAGTTGATTTCTTTACACCAAGCGTTTTACCTATTGCAGATTCAGTCTTCCCAGCCTGGTGCAGGTCTACAATTTTGTCTCTGGTGTCCTTCGACGGCTCTTTGGTCTAGGCCATAGTGGAGTTTGGAGTGTGACTGACTGAGGTTTTGGACAGGTGTCTTTTATACCAATAATGAGATAAAACAGGTGCCATTAGTACAGTAAATTAGTGAGCCTCGTAAGACCTCGTTAGAAGAAGTTAGACCGCTGACAGCCAGAAATCTTGCTTGTTTGTAGGTGATCAAATACTTATTTTCCACTCAAATTTGGGAAAAAATTCTTTAAAAATCAAACAATGTGATTTTGTTTTTTTTCCCACATTCTGACTCTCATGGTTGAGGTTTACCCATGTTTACAATTACAGGCCTCTCTAATCTTTTCAAGTAGGAGAACTTGCACAATTGGTGGTTAACTAAATATATATTCACCCCACTGTAGTCATGCCGACACTTGAAGACATTATGCACTCCTGTCTTTGTCAACAATAACAGCATCATTAATGCTGTGACAAACAATCTTTCGAAGCAATCTTTATCATGACCCCTCTGTGTGATTGACAGTGTTTCAAGGCCCGACCAAGTAAAGGCCTCTAATTAAGCTAAATAAATAGGCAAAAGGACAGAAAAAAAGCGCTTCCGAACACACATGGGAGTCCCGCCACCAAATAAATGTGCAGAGAGGAGAATCCTCAACAACAGAGCAGAGGGGTTGAGGCTAGGTGGGGGAGGGAGATGAAAAAGGTTAACGCAAAATGGCCAGTAGAAGAGAGTGTGGCCAGAAAATGAATGAGATAGACAGAAGGAGGATAGCTGCAACGGTAACAGTAAGAGACAGACTCGCAATTTCTTTTTTTTTTTCTTTATACTTTTAACCTATTATGCAAAATGATAGATCAGAATGCCCTTTACTGCTGGGACAGGTTAAATGTGCCTTGGGGGAGTTTGATTTGCAGTTATTTATATTGTAGTGTTCATTGAGAAACTGTTGCGGGACAAAAAAAATAGTTGAAGGGGTCAGACATAGAAAAAAAAAAAATTTGCGTGGACACTAGTGATACAGAAAAATAATTGAATATAGTATGCTACCTGACTATAACAATCGATACAAAGTATTTAAGAGTTTATTTACCAGGGGGACACCCTGTGATTAATCGATAATTCACCTAATTTAAAGAATAGGAATCAGGAGGACAGACTTTTCTATTTAACTTACCATTGTCTTTTCCTTTGCTTTTACCGAAAGGAATGGTTTGTCAATCAAATGGCGTTGGGAGGGGCTTTTCAAACAGGAATAGCAGTCAATAACTGATTACTCCTAGTTGTCTTGGTGATGGGGTAATTGGCTGAGGCGACCCATCCAGACTGTCAGCTGCTTCTCTAAGCATTTGTGAAATGGATGTTTCAACATCTTTCTAAATAAATGATCAATCAAAAAGGGCACATGATACTGATTTTTTGTTTTGTTTTTTTTTTTGTTTTTTTTGCTGTTGCTATACTGACATCACTTGCCTTTAGGTAAGCTAGGAATAATCGGCTATTAAATTCTATTCTTGGTTGGAAAGCCCTCCTCATTAAAAAAGGCAAAGACAAAGAAAAAAAATGGCCTTTTTTTTTCTGTTTGTGTTTTTCACTGACAAAAAGTAAAAGTCAGTGGCAAAATATACCTGTACATTTTCATAATCTATTTATTTATACTCTGTTTATTTGTTCATTTACTTCTCTTTATATGTATATATTTATTTATTTATTTATTTTATTTTATTTTTTTAAACAGTTTTTTGCCCTCTTGTGATTCCATACAAGCATTTGTGCCATACACGAGCTTTACACAGGCTGCAGTAGTGCAGTTGCAAGTAAAAATAATGACAAACTCCAGGGATCCAGTGATCCCTCGTTTTTCGCGGTTAATGGGCACCAGAACCCACCACGTTAAGTGCACCCCAACCCCCCCCCCCCCAAAAAAAAGCATTGGAAAGCGATCTATACATATGTTTTTTCACTGTTTTTTCCCAAACTATAATAATAATTTTTTAAAAAAGTGTATATATTTATAGGTATATTTTAATAAATTGTTTTTAAGCACTTCAAACGGACTAATTATGTTTATGTATTATATAACTAAGTTTAAAACACGTTACTGTCCGACCGAATTATTTTAAAACAAGAATTAAGTAGAAAAATGCTTGTCTTTATTAAGTACTTTAATGAGTGAGTCATCTCTGCTCAAGCTGCTCACTTCCACACAATGAGTTGCCACAGCAACTGTTTAACAAGTTAAACGATGATTGACGCATGCGGCGCTTTGAAGCTTCCGTTTCCAAGCATCTGTGGCAAGATCAAACATTTGAACGTCTGTCAATCATCGTTAACTTTAATAAGCAACGTTAGTGCACTGCCTGACCAACAAAGAGCAGCAAGAGGAAGATCGTGATCGGCCTCAGTATGGCTCATCTCTATTTTTTTATTTTTTTAATTGAAAAAATATCCTCGATGGACTGAAGGCGCGAAGTTTAAAACACGAAGTAGCGAGGGATCACTGCACTCCCTTTAATATCTTTCAAGAACTTTGACTCACTGGTTCTCCTGGATAGATCCTGCCACACAGTGGAAGCGCTCAGGCACCGTCTTCCACTCTTTTGCCATTTTGACCATGCTGCCAGCGTCCAGCACGCCATAGCCGAAAAGATGGTTAAACTCAAGGCCCACGCCATTCCTCCTCCACTGATGCACTTCGTCATGGAGCTGGTTCCTCTTGGAGGTAAGCACTGAGAGGTGCTGCATGTCTCTCCACGTCAGGTCGGGGCTGGGCAAGAAACCAGAGAGGTAATTTGAGGGGTATTTTGGAGAAATTCATTGAAATATGATTGGAAAAGATAGACCAGTGTAAAAGTCTAATTGCTTTGCTTTTCTGTCATCACGATTCAAGTGTTTGGTCGGCAATAATGCTTTGACAGGGAAAGAGCATCCACTCGCTCCTGACGGCGACATCATCATCATGTGTGCCGAGCAAACATTGGTTTCTTTGTACAACTACGCTAAGCCGGTGTCTGTTAATGGCGGGCAGATTCTTGTCAGCGCTTGACAAATTAAGCATCAGTGAGGACTGAGAAAGAAAAGGTTCTACACTAAAGTTTGCAGCAAATCACAGTTATCCAGACATTTTCATTAGTTATGCTTAGTAATCACATTCCAGTTACTTTGAGTTGTTCATGGGCAGGAATATGCATTTTAAAATAAACAAGCAATGATAACGGTATTTATGTGTTTTTCAACATTCTTTTGAGTCCAAATCAATGATTTCTGACATTGGCACAAACGCACACACACCAACACTGTCTCAGATCAGTGCAAGTGGTGCAAATAGGAAATAAAGAGTAAAGAGCTCTTTAGAGAATAAAAGACTGCCTCATGCTTTTAAAGGGGTCACCGAGAGAAATCTTGAACAACAATGAGATGCTGGAGAGTTTGCCTGATGACACTGCAGCAAAGGCTCAAGTTGCTGAAAAATTTGGTGAGATTTTTATATGGAATAAATGTTTGTCCCTGACATCCCCATGCATCTTTATTCTGTGGGAATGGACATAAATGACAAGTATTTCTTAAGAAACTCTTCTGAATGTAATGGTCACATTACAGTTCACAACAAAAGGTCAAAGATTAAATGAGGATAGCTGACTAGACAAGAATAGAAGACAGAACACACAAGGACAAGTGAACTCAACATAAAGACAGTGACAAACTCAAGAACAGAAAATTTGGAGGGCAAATGAGATAATACATACTTGGCCTCAAGAGCCAGAGCAAAAACTCCAGCTGCCTCTGGAGCTGCAGCTGATGTTCCTGAGTGGCGTAGAGTGCAGTTTCCATACAGGTCAGTGGTAGCCTAAATAGGGAACAAAAAAAAACCCAAAAAGAAATGAGAAAGAAAGATACTAAAGGACCCATTTGTTAGTAGTTGACTTTTACATTAACCAGTGAGTACACAAGTTATGTTAATATTTATTGACTCAACCTTTATTGTGGCGTTCGGTGCTTAATTAGACGCAATAACAGCTTGACTGCAATTAGCGAAAGAACCCCTGGGAGGACCCTGACTCGCTCAACAGCCTGAGGTCATTTGCATAATCGCAAAAGCAAACACTGATGCCTTTATGTACTGTAAAAGAGGAACTCATTTGACAGAGGAGATTTACGGAATATCAGTCAATAACCCTCTGTAACAATACTCAGTGATAGCTGCAAATAATAATCCTGATGTTTTGTGAATGTCTTCTTTGTAATTGCTTTCAGGCTGTATTATGGAAAATGGAAACAATATTATGGAATCAAAATTTGGGTTATAGTTAGACTATTAATTAAGGCAATTGTTAACAATGGGACATACAGTATGTTTTATTAATAAGTCAATTTAACTGAAAACAACAATAAAGAAGAACTCACAACGCCAGCTTCTGGGTTCCTCTTGCGTCCATTGCTGAAAGTGGATGCCAGCGTGGACGAGCAACTCTCGTCGTAGAGCGCCGTGCGTCCATCATTGATTGCCGAGTTGATGGAAATGGTCCACATACTCGAGGCGTAACCATCACAATTGCAGTCGTCATAGCTACCGCCATCTCCTGATGCCCATACGTAGATGCTGCCTTTGCCTCCTCGCCCCTGTATCAAGACCAGGAGAAGGCCGACTTGAGCACATGATACAAACCTAGGAGACAATCTGCCTTTTGGGTGACAACAATTCAAAATATTTAGGGCTGTCAAAATTATCACGTTAACGGGCGGTAATTAATTTTTTTCATTAATCACGTTAAAATATTTGACGCAATTAACACACATGCCCCCTCAAACAGATTAAAATGACAGCACAGTGCAATGCCAACTTGTTACTTGTGTTTTTTGGAGTTTTGCTGCCCTCTGCTGGCGCTTGGGTGTGACTGATTTTATGGCCTTGAGCACCCATGAGCATTGTGTAATTATTGACATCAACAATGGCGGGCTAGTGGTTTATTTTTTTGATTGAAAATTTTACAAATTTTATTAAAACGAAAACATTAAGAGGGGTTTTAATATAAAATTTCTATAACTTGTACTAACATTTATCTTTTAAGAACTACAAGTCTTTCTATCCATGGATCGCTTTAACAGAATGTTAATAATGTTAATGCCATCTTGTTGATTTATTGTTATAATAAACAAATATAGTACATATGTACCGTATGTTGAACGTATGTATCCATCTTGTGTCTTATCTTTCCATTCCAACAATAATTTACAGAAAAATATGGCATATTTTATGGATGGTTTGAATTGCTATTAATTACGATTAATTAATTTTTAAGCTGTAATTAACTCGATTAAAAATTTTAATCGTTTGACAGCCCTAAAAATATTGTATACATATATGACCATCTTAAAACCTTTAGGTCAAACAAAAAAGAAAAGCTTTCCACATTTTCCACCATCTACATGATACTCAAGAAATCATTGTGGCTATTTGTTTTTGCACACTGCGTCCACACAATAACTTTAAAATTTAGAAGGTGGAATGGCTACCTGATAACTTGCATATACCGGTGCTGTTTTTTTTTTTTTTTTTTTTTTTTTAATTTTGTTGAGGACCCCTTTATCATGACGACTGTGTAACAATAAAGAGCTAAGCATGTGTCTTGCATGACTAAAACACAAAACATTTGCCAGATTAAGTCTGATGAGAGGGCGAGACGTTGTTTCTGTCAGGTGTTCACAATGCATGACATTTTTTTGCCTATTGTATAGTTTGTCAGACTACATCCGAGCCGTGTTTGGTCAAATGATACAGTATATACTCTACCTCCTGGTATCAGACTGGTGATTAACCAAGGATGTAGGTTTGGTGTCAACATTGGTAGGAACGATATACCAGCATAACATGCAGACATGTAGACTTTTTGCTGGGGATGGGGCATTAATAAGACCGAACAGATTGGGTGAACTGGGGTCAGTGCTACGTTTCTCATGAATATGAATCTCATAAATTGATAGGCATTGATGGTCAAATCAAAATAAAACTATTGACATATACTCACTTTTACGTGTATTGGTTCAGATGATACACCATTTAATTTAAATGTTTGTTTTTAAAAAAACTCTTAAAGAAACTTTTTTTTTTTAAACTTCCGGAATAAATGTCTGAATGTGATTATCAAATTTAAATTTCAACATTTGATCATAAATTATATCAACATACACAATATATACAAACTTGTTATTAATCTCTTAACTATTCAGGAATGCAAGAATTTTTTAAAAATGTCTAACGACCACTCAACATTGTCTAAATAAATTAAATGAAATTGAAAAAACTTCTTAGGGTAGAACAAAAATAAATTAAAAAATGGGGCCTTCCCTCAGGTACAACACTACTGCTTTTGTCCACAAGCACAGCCAAACTCAGCAAAATAATGAGAACTTTTTACCTCGATTATGATTATTGTGTGATTATTTGAAAAATGTCTGCACAGGTTGCAAAAATATATACATATGTTTTTTTTTTTTTTTTAATAAATAATGTAGAAATAGATAAATACTATTTGAATAAATACAAATCATCAGCCAATCAAACGTGTGTTTGAAGGGGAAAAAATGGACTGGCACATTCAGCAATTGAAAAGGGGTAAATTTAAGTCTGAACCTAATGAAAATTCATTCATTCATTTTCCATGCCGCTTTTCCTCACGAGGGTCGCGGAGGTGCTGGAGCCTATCCCAGCTAACTACAGGCAGTAGGCAGGGGACACCCTGAACTGGTTGCCAGCCAATCGCAGGGCACGAGGAGACATACAACCATTCACGCACACACTCATACCTACAGGTTCAATCAGCCCACCATGCATGTTTTTGGGATGTGGGAGGAAAGCGGAGTTCCCGGAGGAAATCCACGTAGGCACGGGGAGAACATGCAAACTCCACACAGGAAGGCCGAAGCCCGGGATTGAACCCTTGATCTCAGAACTGTGAGGCGGACGTGCTAACCACTCAGCCAATGAAAATAATTTACTTAAAAATGGTAGGGTGAATTCTATCCCTACAACATATGAGATGACGATTTAAATTAACTATATAAACTGAACTCATTACATAATGCAAATAAGGTGGCTTAAAAGTTGGTGGAGACAATTTGAGCATCCTGAAAAGTTGCTAGTGTTATGTCCCTAGTGATTCACCGTAGCAGAAACAGGGCTTGGTGGTCAGACACAACGCGAGGAAATATTGGTTATATTTTAAATTGAATCAAGCTGACGTGAGAAGAAATGGTCATAATTTAAATATAAGCAAACCAAAAGAAGAACAGAATGTCTTACCACAATTGGAGATGACCGCAAAAAATTTGGCCAAAAACTCAGTAAAAAAAAAAAAATGCTACTAATCTAAAATGACACCTGAAGGCTCACCATGCTATTTATTCATAGATATAGCGTAAAAAGTAATGTTAAGATCATACACATATATTTTAATTCCACAAATGATGTATTATAATGTTATTATTTAAATAAATGACTAAATAAAAACAAAAACAACACATTTGTGTTGTAAATGAACCATGAGTTAAGGCTAATACTTTAGCTTGTTGTACTACTTAAATTAGCATGTTAGCTTACATGTACAACATGCATACATATCTTTGTATTAGTCTTTGCTCATATTTTGGGCATGTTCATGTTTACTGCACCTGATCAATTTCACAGAAATAAAACTAAAATTGTGAAAATTATTTTTGTACTGTCAATGTTGACCCTTAACTGGGGGAAACCTATATTTCTTATTTATTTTAGAATAAAATAGAAAATGGAAATAAACAAAATATTACATATTAGTAAGTATTTTCATCCAAACAACTAAAACTAAAAAGGCTGCCAAATACAATACTGGCATAGATATTGTATGCACATTCAAAGTATGCATCAAGCTTTGTACCTACTCAGCTCCTGAGAGGCAAGGGTCATTTTAGAGCATCCTACACCTGCTTGCACACATGCAGTCTAGGATGATTAATCAGTCTTGTAATAGGCAGTGCCACTGTTAGCATGGCAACAGTCTGTGCGTGTGTGTGTATCATGTCTTCCGCAGAGGAGGTGGAGGGGATCTTTGCCTGGCTACAGTCACGTGGATGAGCTCTGCCTCCCATTCACAGGAAAAACATAAAACATCCCTATATAACCGTTAAGGTAAAGATAATCACACATGGAGTATGTGGAAATGATGTGTAGTGTCCAATCAAAATAAGAAATCTTGTAAAAGGTAAGCCAATATGGACAAGCCTTTAGACTTTTAACCTTTATGAAGCATGCTTGAGGTAATCAACTCCAGACCGTTTAGAAGGAATAGACATTTTTGACAAATTGGCAAATGGAAGTCAGACAAGGACAAAGTGCATTCATCATTCTGTGCCTTTTGCACAGAAGCCAACGAGTTGGTGTAAAAAAAAGGGCGTAGGTTTGCATAGGTACGGTAGGGACAAAACACTACCAACTTTACAGGATGCTCAAATTGTCCCCACAAACCAAGGGCGTACGTTTGGTCTCAACATTGGTAGGGATGATATAACAGCATAACCTGCATGTACACTTTTTGCTCGGGATGGGACAATAATAATACCAAACAGATTGGGTGAACAGTGGTCAAGGCTACATTTCTCACGAATATGAACCTAATTAATTGATATACTAAATCAGGGGTGCTCATGACGTTGATCACGATCGACCAGTCAATCGCAAAGCTAGTGTGGGTAGCTCGCGCCCCTCCCCAAAACACTTTTTTTTTAAGTTACATAATTAATTATGATTGTTGTGTGCATGTTGTGTGAGCTACGTATGAGGTTATGCAGCACCCCTCTCTCTCTAAGCAGCTTCTTGCTAATGTTTTTCTCCTTCCATAGTTGCCAGCAGAGGCTTGTACATTTCTCACAGTTTAATGTTAACAGTAGAAAACACAAAGAGAAGGACACATCTCTTGAAGCAGCTTTCTACTTGGGTTTTGCAGGTTAGCAAGTTCACACAGTTTAATGTTATGCTAACACTGATGCAGGTTGGACCTACAGTAGTAAAATTAATGGTGTGTTCCCCACTTCCAAAACAATGATGTCTTTTTACATTTCTAACAGTGGCTGCTGCTGGCTGGGAAAAATAAAAAATAAAAAAAAACTCATATCTCTAATATCTAATGTGGGTGTGTGTGAGGGTTAAATCATCAGCCAATCAAATGTGCGTTTAGGAGGAAAAAATGGACCGGCACGTTCAACAAGTGAAAAGATGTACATGTAAATCTAAACATAATAAAAATAATTCACTTAATAATAGTGGGGTCAAATACAATAATTAAAACATATGGGAAGACAATATAAATAACCTACTGTATATAACTGAAGTCATTTCATAACGCAAATAAGGTTCAAAAGTTGGTGAGGACAATTTAAGCATCCTGAAAAGTTGGTAGTGTTTTGTCCCAACCGTCCCTATGCAAACTTACGCCCTTGCCACAAACTTTTAAGCAATCATTATTTTCAGACTTACATTTAGACTCGGTTCTTTTATATGCATTAAAAAGTGAGATCAATTGCCGGATGACACAAAATGATATCTGTCATAAGCATTTATTAATGGTCATGGCAATGTCATGTCATATGTCAATGTCATCTTATGGCACCGCTGTCAAATAAAGTGTTACCAAATACCATAACTAGCAATTATTGAAACAACTGGAAAAATGAAATAATTAGCACAGAACATGAATTTTGATTGTTATTTACATCTATAGCGCTGCAATGCATGTTAGGAGGCATGTTGGATGAAAGCAGGTGGCAACAGAGGTTGAATGGCCAAATGAAGCTTCTTGGAGCAATAAAGCTTTGCAGCCAGTTGGTTCAAAGCTTCATGGGGGTTCCTTTGGTCTTAGAACAGTCTTACCATGCCGCTGTCAAAGTGTTACCGGTTAATATCTTTTGGTGTAAATATCCCATAATACAGTGAGGACAGTTGCGGCTTATAGTCCAGTGCGGCATATCTATAAACAAATGCCGTTTTGTGTCAAATTTGAAGGGTGACGCTTATAGTCAGGTGCGCCTTATAATACGAAAATTACGTTACTTATTAGTGCATTCATTCATTCATTAAAATGTATTCATTTATTTTCTACATTATTAATTGAAAAATATTTTTATTCGCAGCCTATGCAGACATTTTCAGATAATAAAACATTAATCATAATCTACGTAAATAATAGTTTAATCCAGATTGAGATTTTTTTTCCACAATTGCTAAACCCACTGACACACATTACAGATGAAACTAAGGGAAAAGAAAGAGACAACAAATTGGAGCAACATATTACTCTTGTGGTGAAGGACAATGTAGGCTAACACGTAGTTATATATAAATATATATATATATATATATATTATATATATATAAATATATATATACATATACAGTGCCTTGCAAAAGTATTCGGCCCCCTTGAACCTTGCAACCTTTCGCCACATTTCAGGCTTCAAACATAAAGATATAAAATTTTAATTTTTTGTCAAGAATCAACAACAAGTGGGACACAATCGTGAAGTGGAACAAAATTTATTGGATAATTTAAACTTTTTTAACAAATAAAAAACTGAAAAGTGGGGCGTGCAATATTATTCGGCCCCCTTGCGTTAATACTTTGTAGCGCCACCTTTTGCTCCAATTACAGCTGCAAGTCGCTTGGGGTATGTTTCTATCAGTTTTGCACATCGAGAGACTGACATACTTGCCCATTCTTCCTTGCAAAAGAGCTCGAGCTCAGTGAGGTTGGATGGAGAGTGTTTGTGAACAGCAGTCTTCAGCTCTTTCCACAGATTCTCGATTGGATTCAGGTCTGGACTTTGACTTGGCTATTCTAACACCTGGATACGTTTATTTTTGAACCATTCCATTGTAGATTTGGCTTTATGTTTTGGATCATTGTCCTGTTGGAAGATAAATCTCCGTCCCAGTCTCAGGTCTTGTGCAGATACCAACAGGTTTTCTTCCAGAATGTTCCTGTATTTGGCTGCATCCATCTTCCCGTCAATTTTAACCATCTGTCCTGTCCCTGCTGAAGAAAAGCAGGCCCAAACCATGATGCTGCCACCACCATATTTGACAGTGGGGATGGTGTGTTCAGGGTGATGAGCTGTGTTGCTTTTACGCCAAACATATCGTTTTGCATTGTGGCCAAAAAGTTTTGGTTTCATCTGACCAGAGCACCTTCTTCCACATGTTTGGTGTGTCTCCCAGGTGGCTTGTGGCAAAGTTTAAACGAGACTTTTTATGGATATCTTTGAGAAATGGCTTTCTTCTTGCCACTCTTCCATAAAGGCCAGATTTGTGCAGTGTACGACTGATTGTTGTCCTATGGACAGACTCTCCCACCTCAGCTGTAGATCTCTGCAGTTCATCCAGAGTGATCATGGGCCTCTTGGCTGCATCTCTGATCAGTTTTCTCCTTGTTTGAGAAGAAAGTTTGGAAGGACGGCCGGGTCTTGGTAGATTTGCAGTGGTCTGATGCTCCTTCCATTTCAATATGATGGCTTGCACAGTGCTCCTTGAGACGTTTAAAGCTAGGGAAATCTTTTTGTATCCAAATCCGGCTTTAAACTTCTCCACAACAGTATCTCGGACCTGCCTGGTGTGTTCCTTGGTTTTCATAATGCTCTCTGCACTTTAAACAGAGCCCTGAGACTATCACAGAGCAAGTGCATTTATACGGAGACTTGATTACACACAGGTGGATTCTATTTATCATCATCGGTCATTTAGGACAACATTGGACCATTCAGAGATCCTCACTGAACTTCTGGAGTGAGTTTGCTGCACTGAAAGTAAAGGGGCCGAATAATATTGCACGCCCCACTTTTCAGTTTTTTATTTGTTAAAAAAGTTTAAATTATCCAATCAATGTTGTTCCACTTCACGATTGTGTCCCACTTGTTGTTGATTCTTGACAAAAAAATTAAATTTCATATCTTTATGTTTGAAGCCTGAAATGTGGCGAAAGGTTGCAAGATTCAAGGGGGCCGAATACTTTTGCAAGGCACTGTATATACATATACATATATATTTATATAGGTTGTTTTTTTTTGTTTGTTTTTTTTTCTCATTTTTACGTAGGAAACAAATCATCATATTCGTCGTAAATGTAGCCCTTGCCCACTATCATCTAATCTGTTTGGTTTTATTAATGTCCTGTCCCCAGCAAAAAGTGTACATGCAGTTTAATCTGTTATAGCGTCCCTACCAATGTTGAGACCAAACCTACACCCTCGGTGTAAACTGTACTGAACTTTCAAACCGTCAACATAGCCATCCAGCAGACAAAAAAACATGTTCGAGGAAGGGTTTGTTTGCTTAATTTCAACATACAAATTGGGAAACGTCAGGAAAATAGTTTTGAAAATTTCAAATTAGTTAGTTAGTTTCAAGTTAATTTCAAATTATCGCATGAAATGAAGAGAGAAATTCAACTCTTTCTTATAGACAATTAAAAAGGCCATCCTCCATGTAGGTTGTACTGTAGCTTAAAGCTGTAATGTGAAATAATTTCATAACATGCCAAATAGGGTCATAATTAAAGTAATTAAACATTGTCCAACAAATAAAGCATGAAAAAATAATTTATATGTTGTATATTTGACAAAATAATCGCGTTTCCGAAGTTCGAGCCTGAAAGGGGACGAACCCGGAAGTGATACGTCACACCGAGAACAGCGATGGCAGCGCTCCATACGGCCGCCCTCCAAAGCCCTTCAAACAATGCTTCAAACAGCGATATAAATGATAGATCAAGCGCAAGTTAGGAGACCCAAGTTTTTGAAGAGTTGGAGGAAGAGGAGGAGGTTGGAATTTTATGTTGGATCGTACATGTATTAGCCAGACGCTAATCAGGATGCAAACAATGTGCCCAGACTACCTGACATCGAACGGAGACAAGACCCATCGAGATTACAAGATTGGTAAGATATAGGCTGTTATTATTTTCATGATTTAAAGATGCAGGCGTTTGCACATAATTTTATGTTTTTGTCTATCTGATGACATTGTTTAACCCTTTAACACCTAAGCCTATTTTAGCCGAATTTGCATGCATTTGATGTTGCCTTTATATTTCAAAGAAAAAATTGTTTACAATGGCCAAATTGGGTCCCTTTTTTCAGGACACATTGAACTTCATGTCCAAACTGTTGTTTTCTTCACTGACCAATTTTAAACCACATTTTGGACCCCAAAAGACAAAAAAATCCCAAAATCTTTTTTCAAAATTTGTAATGTTGACGTCCCACTGACAACCAAACATGCTCGACCAACCGTTTTGAAGCTTGATAATATTTATTCAACTTGTTAGGATAAACATTCAATAGAAAAAAATAAGATTGAATAGTTTTATGTTTGACAATTCAACACAAACAGCAGGTATGGTCATTGGCGTTTTTGGCCTTTACACATACTATGGTCAAAACAGGTTTTATAGTGTGCATAATAGTGAATTTTTTTAAAATATATATCATCTAACACAAAAAGGGTTTGGAAGGTATCTCTTTGTGAAGTTAGGTGTTGTACCCATCACCTTATCAAAAGTATATACCTACATGCAATCAAGCTTCTCGAACACACATCTACATAAAAATTGAAAAGAGTATAGTGAAGAAAAAATATATAACATTGAAAAAAAGTATTTAAAAAAATATTGACAAGTAGTTCAATTCAAATTTTTCAGGCATGCGACCCAATAAAGTTTTTTTTTTTTTTTTTGCGCACTCAATAAAGCTTCTTCTTGGACAGGTCACGGAGCTGCGTCACACACGTCACACAGCCTACTCTTTCGCCGTTTGCGCTCTACTGTCACTTCTACTCGCCTAGACGTCAATTCATCAGAGGAAAACAACGACAAATACGACTCATCTTCTTCCTTAAGTTAATGAAATAATGCATTAGCTTGTGCTAAATGTAGTTTTAGATTCATTCTGCACGTTTCAAAGTCGCTCGTGCGGGGCGGCTATTTTTCGGCACAACACCGGCCGCTGCTTGCTTCGCATGCCTGCCTCTCAATAGTTGGCGCCTCGCTCGGAAATTTATTAAAAATGATCACATTCGGTTCGTCCTTCCTGACATCACAACGACTCTTGGGATAAGTAGTCTTTTGTGCTGCGTTCGGTTTTGAAAAAGGACAAGAAATGATGGAAATATGGAGATGGATACATGGTCCATGCAGCGTTTTAATGCATATTTATGAGTGCAATAAAACTATAAAACTCAAATGACATTATCTCCCGTTTTTCTTGGCCGATTGACTTCAAATAAAAACTGGTGTGGACATCAACTTCCGCACTTTCAAACGAGACCAACCAGCGGCACGTGGGTGATGTAATTACAGCGTGACGAAGCTTCAAAGACGATATGCGTAAACGCGTCGCTGCCGTCACGTTCGGTGTTAAAGGGTTAAAAAAATAATAATCAGACTGCATGTTCATTTTGGCAGATCCGGCAGTGCTCATGCATATAAAATAATAATATAAAAACGTTGGGGGGGGGGGGGGGGGGTGAGTCGTTAATGGCTTTCTCCACTTTATTGTGGAAACAATAAGAAAACAAAATAATAGCGGACTGCCGCCACATTCGACCACGTAGTTTTGCTTGTCGCTCATCTCCGCCTCGCCTCGTACTATCAGCTACTACTACTTCCTGGGGCTATCGGCAGGAAGTGGCGTCTAATGGCGTGAGGAAATGTAGTTTTTTCACACAAGCGAACAGATTACAAAGCACCACTTCATTGTTGTCCCGAGACTACATTTCCCATGATTCACTGCGGGACTTGAGCTGCCAACGTTCACATTTGACAGCATTCTGCCGCGGTCCTCCTCGCCAGCTGTTAGCTCGCCATTTACGCTCGTTTGCATTTGATCGCTAGTCTGATACACTCCCGCTATTTCGGTGAGGTCTTTTGTGTTTATTCGTTATTGGATCGTTTTTGTTCACCACTGTAAATAAGAGCACTGAAGCAAGAAGGGGTAAGTCGCCATTTCTGTTCAACCCGTTTTCTCCTGTTTTTTTTAGCGTAAGAAGCTAGGTTATTGGCTGTCTTTTCTTCGTTCTTTTTCATGATCAGGGTTTAGTTAGCGGTTGGGGTTCAAGTGTAGGTTCCTTTTGTTTGTTGTTTTGGCCTGGGCTTACCCTGAAGCCGCGCTTCATCTACATTTTGTACATATTGCCTTGAAAGGTGGAAAAGCGCTATATAAGTATGACACCATTTACCATTTACCATATTCATTGCGAGTTTGTTGTGTAAATTTTGTGCCACTTGTGAAATTGTGTGGCTCGTTTTATGTTATGCCCTTCGCGAGCCGTCCTTGGGACGTAACACTAGCGAACACAACAACAACTATGCCACGACTATTGCCACGAGTTGGCTTTCGGCTAACGTTGCTAGCTTCTACTGTACATTCCACAACAGTTGGCAGCTCTGCTTTGACAAAGTCATCAGTTATCTATCCAAAAATCACACGTACTTTTTGGCAAATCCTTGATCATAAGCAGACCGGTTAAGGAAGCAGGCATCTTCGAAGTGCAGCAGAGAACACTACTCGATGATGGCTTGAAATTTATTCGCTTCGTGCGAACGAAAGATGTCCATTTACGTGCCCTGCTATCCTTTGGCCACTCATACAACTTTTCGTTTGAGTGAGAACAAAACATCGCCACACACCGCCGTGGCATCTTACCGAGAAGCAATGCAACAAATACTGTAATTTCCGAAGATTTCCGAAGATTGCCGAAGAAAAGCATTTTCGTTGTCAGGGGCGTTGCTATTGGTTAAACAAACAATCCGGAAGGGTTGCGTTAAAAAAAATAATGAAAATATGCTTATAATTGTTTAGCCATTGATATTATTCAAAAACATGGTTGGCCAACCTTAGTTCACATTTCCCCTTTAAAACATGTTGACGGTACAACAAAAGGGATGCCGCCTCACCTTATTGACACCATCAGCCATAGCCTGAAGGGTTAACTCTCTGGGTCCATCCACAGTTTTGCCGTCATCGGTAGGTCCCCAGCTGGCACTGTAGATGTCAATGACTTGGGGCATGTGGCTGATCGATGAGGCCTCAATGATGTCCGTCATGAATGGCTGGTCCAACATTCTAATACCTGGCGGGTAAACAAGAGATGAAATGCAGGCTGCTGGGAATCTGTGGTGCCAAGGTATTTACTAAAAATTTGATGGTTGGCTAGGTTTTCTTCAGCATCGTACTGTATATAAACATTCAAAAAGGTACAGAGCATTATGTTAGAACCAAGCCACACCAGAAAATCAGTGATGTAAAGTATATGAATTATAACACTATCGACAGCTCCCAAATCCCTCATCACTGGACATTTTATACCTTCTCCCTGAACAACAAATTCAGGTACGTTTCCAATCAGTTTTTTTAGAAGTACTATAGCACCCCAGTATCAATAAAGTTCCTCATAAATTTCAGCCAGGTTTTTGTTATTCCTATCCTAATATACACTGTGACACATACCTGCTACCTTAGAGTTGTAGGCGACTCCTACACCGCAGATGTTGTTGTTGGCTGCCGCTGACACTTCTCCAGCACATCGTGTGCCATGACTGGTGATAAGAGAAACAGATGGAGTTGGGACAATCAAAGACAAATTTGCAAATTTATCATACATCCTAAATAAAGGCAGTTTGCCTTCAACTGCCATTACACAGCAGTTCTGCGGATCTGATTACAATTTAGTTTGTATAATATTTTGACTATTTACATGACCCATATCTAATCCCAAAGTTTTAGATATTTGTTCTTTACATAAGCATAATGTAATTTTGGCTTTTAAATTCGCCTATTTGCCCAGAATATTGTATTTTGCAGTCGTCATCTGCATCTGTTTTGTTGTTTAACAATATGTCCACCTTTATTGAAGCGTATCTTCAAATGCTTTGGCTGTAGATTTACCTGAGTCTGTATACTGTATGTCTATGGTGAATAACGTTCAATTACAGATCTTAATTTTCACAATTTACCTAAAGGCCACAGCAAATGTAAAATCTACTTTAATATGACAATAAGAGAAAAAACAAACAAACTTTCATTTAATGGCTTTATTCTTGTCTCCGTCCAAATCAGTGTATGATGCGCCTCTCTAGCCTTCAGCCTTCAGTTTCCAGCAGGGACCTTGCAGAGAGTCGACCCCATTTCTCCCAGAATGCTTTGCCACTGACAGGAAGCTATTTATAACAGCTGCCTGATTAGCCAGCGAATTGCGCGCCCGCTAGTCTCAGAGTTGCTGCACTGACAAACCACAAGTTTCTACATCCCTGAATATACTTCTCTGTATTTCAGCTGCCGTCACGTGCCGCAGTGAATCCGTGGGACACGACAAGGATAAACCACAGTCAGTAACAAGGTTGTCTGTGCACGAACACGCCCTCTTGCTCAGCCTTATCTCAGCACCAAAAACAAGTATTGTGCTTTCTAGTGTGTTGTGTTCAGACAATAGCTCTGTTTATCCTGCACCATTATGTCCTAATGGAACAAGGTGGAGAGAAAATCAATAGAGAGCTGCTGGACTCTAGAGAAAGCACACAAAAATACAGTGTGTAGGTGTGTGTGTGTGTGTGTGTGAGTGAGTACGTGCATGTGGGGGGGTGTTTGCGTGTGTAAAAAAAGAGGGCGGCTGAGTGAGCTACCTGTTGAACCAATCATCTGTGTAGCGTGGAAATGGGTACGGGTCATTGCTGCTGAAGTCATAACTGGCATCTGCATTCTGAAAGGACCAAATGTGTGTGTTTACAAAGAGAACAATATTGAGACAGAAATCAAGGAAGGAGCATATTTTTCACCTCTTGATCTAATTGCAGCCTATTTGGCAGCCACGGCTGTAATTTAGCTGGTTTAAAAAGATTTTACATAGTGACAATCATAATTTGAACACCATGATCTAGAAACCATCACCCCTATCATTTACTGTAAAGTCTTACAAAGATAGTAATTACAAACTATAGCTGACTGTTGAAAATGAAAATCTTTTTTTTCACAAGTGACAGTCAAAACCTACCATTTCTTGGTAAAACGCTATCTTTTGGAAATAACAGGAATGAGTCATAACTTCACACACTGTGGTCACATTTTCCAATTCAATGGACTCAAACCTGTCAATATGAGAGTGAATCAGGACTGCTAAAAAAATCAAATAAAATACTTTACATTTATAATAATACTAAGAAATAGTGAAGAATATTTCCTGTACTGTATTGTAAGTTTGCTTGAGTACCTCATATACTCATATATTATTCAATTCTCTAAACTATGTTTACTATGTCATAGTATTCTTACAGGCTGAAGGCCACTCAAGTTGCTGTTCTTTTTCTTCTTGTGGGCAATAACCTTCTAGTTCTACTCCTCTGCCATTTGTGAATAGACGTCCTGAAACATAGTAGCTATGTTGTATGGGCAAGTATGTATTCATCCTCGGAGCCCGATTTTTGTATCGGAGCTGATTAATTAATTGAGGACTTTGCTGTAGGTTATGAGTTGCCACACATGTGCACTCTTCTTCACAATCTTCAACCTGGAGTGTTCTTTAGCTTTAGCTTGGTGCTTTGTTATTTAAGCAATTATTTTTTTAAAAGCCATTTTATAACTCTAAAACAAGCCCCATGATTATAAATACCTTAGCTCCTGGCTTTATGACTACATTTATCTTATATTTAGCAGACATGTCAGTTAATTCACTACTCAGAACAAGCAAACAAACACAAATTCCAATCAAATGCAGACCCACCCAAATTATATTAAACCAAATGTTGTAGGAATGGAAAGCAGCACAGAAGAGTAAATTAGAAAAAAAATCCTTTCCTTGAAACATCTTATGCTGTCATTCAGGGCTATGCTACCTGCTGTGAACCGCAGTTATAGATGTGTACATCTTGTGTTTTCCAGTACAGAGAACCATTCATTATCCCCATAGTGGGAAAACACATCAGATCAATTATCGGCCATATTGACTTGATCGTAGCTCTGTCATTATCTCAACACGGGCCGTTATTATCGTTAACTGTACAAGCTTTGTTTTCTCAGCATGATTTATGTAAGGTTGGTGTCAGATACTACATCATTTGGAAACACATCTGCTTAATAAAAAAGGAAAAGGTGAACATGAGAAGATATAGGTTCCAAACAGATTTTGTGCTCATGTTATTTGCTGTCCACTTTCAATGGGAAAATTGTCTGCATCAGAGCAGTGAAAGTTACTCTCAAGGTGATCGACTTCAAATTCCACAGTACTTAAAATACAGTCAACTTACATGGCTTAAAGAATAGTACATAAACTCTGCCCTATAAAGTTGTTACTAATCATTTTGCCATGACCCATTTTTATAAGACAAATCAAGTAAAAATGTTTTCAATTTAGAGTGAAATGACAAGCAACAGGAGACATATTGACTGTAGTTGTATTACTCACATCCGTCTACCACACTAAAGTAAACTGAAACTGATTGCTGGCGTTATTGCTCATAAATCAACATCCAATACGGGATGAACAGAGCGAGCACATGAAAAGGTACATTTACCAAAACTGATAAGATACTGTATTATAATTATTATGATTACTTATTATATAACAATAATAATAATCAATTGATGCCTGTTAAGAAAGTGTCGTTCGCTGTGAATGCTCGGATGTTATTAGTGGCAATGAATGACTTTAAATCTAAGGTACTAATTTTCAAGTGAAAGAAAATTACAGACACAAAGAAATGACAAAGATTAGAGAGAGAAGAGCAAAAATAATAATTGCGGTTATTTCTCATATAATTATGTCCATTTTTGTTACGCTGCCATTTTTTGTGGTATCACAATTACATAATTAGTATTATGCTTCGTATAAAATCTCTCAAATTGATAGTTATCATTACTAGAATTTTATTGTCGTAACATTTCTTTTATGTACAGCTCTAATGTTATGCATATAAAATATGCAGTACTACGTATACACCAAGCCTCTGATGTTAGCGCTGCAGATCTAAAGCAGACAGTGTGAGATATTGAGCTTGACTGTCCTTGGCGTATATCTTCGGAGTCAAGTCACCGTGAATGAAACCGAAGCTGCTACATTCACGCTTCTTCAATTTTTTCACTCTGCACAACAATCAGGAACTTTGTAGGAATGTGATCGCATAAAATGTTGTCATGGCAACATCAGCATCCCTGGTAACAATGTGTCTCTCCCCAAATAAGATACTTTGAATTCACAATGAGATACCTCAGTGTCCTTTGCACTATGTCTGAAAACAAAGGGGAGAATCTATTAATCATCAGTGAGGGGTGTATAAGCCAAATGGTTAAAAGAAAACACATCCTGTTATTATTGTCTAAATGTCTCAATTTTTCGTAATCTCACAGGCTCATCCACCCCACTGTCATCCTATACTCAATATGAGAATGTGTTTATTTACGGTTGTTTATATAAACCCCAAATTGCTCAGTCTTTGTGTGCACACACAATCAAAACATTACAGTATTTCACCATTTTGATGTCAATAAGCTGATGATTATATCACAGGCATTAAAATCCATCAAGTATCACAGTAGTTGATGAAATTGTGTATGAAGCAGCTTTGAAAAAATTAAAGCAGTATTACTTACAGAGCACCATGGTCGCAAACAAGGATGAAGGCGCAGTGTGCACCATTAGGCAATGGAGCATGCTCCCCCGTCACCCCTGCTAAGGCCTAATGTTATTTTTGGGTCAAACCTTGTCTCTGTTCACAGGCAAGAAATGAGGAGTGGTGCAAAGGCAAACACTAGAGTTAAGCTCACGAGAGGAAATAATACGAGCTGGATGAAGGGGCCTGACTTTTATGGTACCATAGAGACTCGTTGGTTGGCTTTTTATTACTGGGAGCATGCTGCCATCCATGCATTCGCAGGAATCCAGATAGCAGATGGTGCATTCATACAGATCAGAGCTCCTTTTATTGATTAGAAAATGTTATAGAAACACCATGTACATGGAAAAATCCAGTAGTACCTTTTCAACGCTGATGGATATTTTTTTTGTTTTTGTTTTATTTTTAAAACTGTGCTTCCTTCGCAAACTGGGGCAGAAAGCTCACTGCCCCACACACCAATGAGACGCCAGGTTATTAAGAAGACAAAGTTAGACTGTAAAAGATCGTATTTGAGCCAGGTGATGGAAAGTAATGAGTGAGTGTGTTGGAAGTTAAAGATGTTCATCCATCCATCCATCCATCCATCAACTGCTTAATCCGTGGTCGGGTCGCGGTGGCAACAGCTTTATCAGGGAAGCCAAGACATAGTCTCTCCAGCGTGTCCTGGGTCGTCCCTAGGGCCTGCCGCCAGGGGGACATGCCCGGAACACCTCTCCAGGAAGGCATTCAGGAGGCATCTGAACCAGATGCCCGAGCCACCTCAACTGGCTAATCTCAACGCGGAGGAGTAGCGGCTCGACTCTTTGCACCTCTCGGGTGACCGAGCTTCTCACCCTATTTCTAAGGGAGAGCCCGGATGTTCAAGCTCCATTTCACACATTTATCATAAACATCATTAAAAACCCATTTTGGTGGGGGAATACTTTTCAAAATTGTGCTGGGGGAAAAAATTGAAAGTATTGATATTTTTTTACAACACATATAATGGATTTACACCATTGTCACCGTCAGTACAGTCTCTCCTGTTTTGTTTGTGGAGCACTAATCCCGTAAATGGGTGTTGTAACATTCTGCTGCTGGTCAGATTTTTGTTGATGGTTTGTTACAGAGCTGGCTGTGGGAGCCTTCCAACGTCGCACCTACAGCTAATCCCATCTCATCAACAGTAGTATATAAACGCAGGCTATCCAAGAGAAGGCGAACCAAATATCTTGCTGATCGCAATTTGACACATGGCAGTCTAGTCTCGTTGCATTTACTTGTTTCGCCCCTGCGTGGGGTTTTTATTTGTCTGCTGCTCTCATTTGTTTCCTCTACCTTGTGCAGGTATTTGAGTGTTTTATTTAGTCATTTTTGGCTCTCTGCCTGACACGCCTCTACAACATCGCATGGACATCGGGGACAGTGCCTCTGGATTGGTAGACCGGGGTGGTGGTCCCCCTTTTTAAGAAGGGGGGCCGGAGGGTGTGTTCCGATTATAGCGGGATCACACTCCTTAGCCTGCCCGGTAAAGTCTATTCAGAGGTGCTGGAGAGGAGAGTCCGTCGGGAAGTCGAATGTCGGATTCAGGAGGAGCAGTGTTGTTTTCGTCCCGGCCGTGGAACAGCTCTACACCTTCGGCAGAGTCCTCGAGGGTGCATGGGAGTTCGCCCAACCAGTTCACATGTGTTTTGAGGATCTGGAGAAGGCGTTCAACCATGTGCCTCGGGGAGTTCTATTGGGGGTGTTCGATTAACCAGTCGATCTACGTTTCTACCCTCACCAAGGTCACGAGCTGTGGGTCGTGATCGAAACAACAAGATCCCGTATACAAGCGGCCAAAATGAGTTTCCTCCGCAGGGTGTCTGGGCTCTCTCTTAGAGATAAGGTGAGAAGCTCGGTCATCCGGGAGGGACTCGGCGTCAAGCCGCTACTCTTCCACGTTGAGAGGAGCCAGCTGAGGTGGCTCGGGCATCTGGTTCGGATGCCTCATGGACGCCTCCCCAGAGAGGTGTTCCGGGCATGTCCCACCGGCGGGAGGCCCTGGGGACGACCCAGGACACGCTGAAGAGACTACGTCTCTCAGCTGGATCTCGCCAGAGGAGCTGGTTGAAGTGGCGGGAGAGAGGGAAGTCTGGGCTTCCCTGTTAAAGCTGCTGCCCCCGCGACCCGACCCCAGAGCAAGCGGAAGATGATGGATGGATGGATGGATGGATGGATGGATGGATGGATGGATGGATGGATGGATGGATGGATGGATGGATGGATGGATGGATGGATGGATGGATGGATGGATGGATGGATGGATGGATGGATGGATGCTCGCTCGCTCGCTCGCTCGCTCGCTCGCTCTTCGGTCTCCCTAACAAGTCCCTCCACAAACTGCAGCTCCTCCAGAACTCAGCAGCACGCCTAATCACTCGAACCTCCGCAACACACATCACCCCCATCCTCCGTCAACTTCACTGGCTTCCCGTCAAACAAAGAATCAACTACAAGATTCTCATCATCCCCTTCAAAATACTCCATGGCCTGGCCCCTCCCTACCTTTGCGATCTTCTCCATCTAAACAATCCAACCCGTTCACTTCGCTCTACCACTATTCTTCCCCTCTACGTCCCCCGTGTCCGCCTCTCCACCTTTGGTTCCAGAGCTTTTAGTCAGTGCGCCCCCCAGCTCTGGAACTCCCTACCCCCTGATCAGAAAATGACAATATACAATAAACGAAGAACATATGCAAGAATGGCGGAAAATGCGAACACAGAAAAACTAATCAGGTAAGTTGCGTCTGACATTTCAGTTTCAGAAAGCAGTTCACTGTCCAGGTTTGCATAAAACATGTTATTAATGTTCATGCACATTAATTTGTCCAGTTGTACCAGGTCATGTCACTAATGTTTATACACTTTTTAGCAGGTGTCCAGTGATTTGAGTACATTTGATTAAATTTACAAGAATAGAAGGCATTGAGGTACTATGCGAAATTAAGTTTATACTGACTTTTCAGAAAGCAATGCACTGTCCTGGCTTATATAAAACGTGTTATTAATGTTCACACACATTAGCTGTCCAACTATGCGATGTTTGTATTTACATAGGCACTATACAAATGCACGTTTCTTTGTACGTTGTACAAGTTTGGACATTGAATAAATGCAAAATTACATGATGTTTTCCTTTTAATGGGTATTTTTTTTATTTTTCAGACACATATGTTGTGATAGATCATTGAAGAAACTTTCTTCAATATATCGAATATCGTAGATATTGTGCATCGTGACATTATCATTATCATGGCCCACATCTTGTCACAGTATCGAATCGTGTGTTATATGTATCGTCCAGTCCCTATTTCAAATGTATTCTATTAACCTTATAAGCTCTACCTTTGTCCCCGATACAAAATTGGATAGATGCACTGTGTAATGTGAAAGGATGCACTGTAAACCGTGTGTTCGCAATATATCAGACGGATGCAAATTGCGTCCTTTGAAAGGGGTAGGTTTTCATTTTTGTGGGCATGAAAACACCTCTCTCTTGTGGTGCCTTATGGCACAAATCAGAGTGGCTTTTCTTGTTCCCTTTAAATACAACACTTTACACACACTACAGGTGCACTGATGTCTTTGACATGGCAGAAAAATAAATTGATTCGAACAACTTCTGAGGGAGGACGATGTTAAATTGCCATGGGATATCATAAATCTCTGACGTCAAGTGGTCATGTGGAAAGAGCCTTCATTCATGTCCTTTTCTGTCAGTTTTTTACTGTATCAACACAATTCTGTTTTCAATGTGATTCTGATACTCAAACACAATATGGACATTTTTCAATTGATCACTATTGTCAAAAAAGAAAAAAAAGTAGTGACCATTTTTCAACACAGCAGCATCTGCTGGATCAGATGAGCACTTACCCTGAACATAAAATGGACATCAATGCAGTTTTTCCCTGTTATGTCATTCTCCTGCATGTCCTTTACGCTTTTATCAGTATGCTGGAGGTAGAGCATCACATTATGCAGCTCTAGCTACCATGGCATTATCTACGCTGGTGACAGATCGGCCTGCCATCGGGCTTGCTACAGCAAAGCGCGCATTAACATTAAACAGCTCGGCCGTCCTCCCATCCCCGCTACCCCCTCCTACGCGACTTCTGTGTCCTCCGCCAAGCATGACAAGGAGACCCGGCAGCCATGACGGCACCTCGGAAAGCACCTGCCAGCGGCAAACTGAGTCCTCCCTGCTTCACTCATTAACAGGAACTAAAGAACTTTTGCGATTCAATACTGAGGTACTCACATAATTAGATGCCAGGTCTGGGTGTAGATAGTCAATCCCTGAAATGAAATTTTGAGAATTACACATACAGTTTAAATGACAGATAATCATGTGACACAATGCTTCTAGAGAGCACATCTAAAGTTCTTTATTAAAATTTGTATTCTTATTTGGAGAAAACTATCCTCATTTTGCCATACAGTCTAATGCATGGGTGGGCAAACCAGTCCGCAAGAGCCGTAGTGGGTCCTTCTCTTTGTCCTAACTGATCCAGCACTGACAGTTTTTTAACCAATGAGTTTTCTGCGGAACAAGAGGCACCTGACTGCAATCATCTGATTGCACTAGTAAAACACCAGATTGGTGAAAAGGCGTCCTCTTGATGGCATACAACAAAAATCCACACCCACTCTGGCCCTTTGTGGAATGGATTGCCCACCTCTGGTCTAATGAGATCTACATAGGGTAAATCCATTTAAACAAAGATGCGGCACATTTTACATTTCAGTGCCATTGACGGAAATAGATGTCCAATATATTTCATATGCCTCCTGGTTAAAATAGATTGGAGGTTTGTCACCATCAATGGCAGACAAAGAGTGAATGGGTCTGTATATTGTATGTGTTACTTTAAATGGAGTAGATCACATAAGTTTAACAGAATTATTTTAAGCAATAAATTAGTATATATAATCTTATAATCTATAAGCTTGTCAGAAATGTTCTTAAAGGGAACCTTTGACTTAAAGACTTGTAGGCTTTAATAAGCCACAATTGTTCTGTTTTACTAAAATACGTTATTAGAAACACATTTGTTATTGCCATTGATTTAAAAATCTTCAATATTTAGTGTATGTTTTGACTTACTGAGGGCGCCATGTTCTACGCATGCCATGCACACTGAGGGTGTTGACGCAGTTGGGCTGGACTGGGAGAATAGCTGTGTTAGCTTGTCACATTCTACAGCTGGTCAGATTGTTTTGTTACAGAACTATGGGATGAGTGCCCAACTCTGCACCTGCATCCAGTTCCAGCTCATCAGCAATGTCTTTAAACCAATGCTAGGCGACTTGCCGAGATTTTGACTTGCAGCTATCTATGACAGCCTTGTTGCAAGTTGCATCATTGCCTTGTTTTTTTCATTTGTCTGCTTCTCACCGCGGTTTTCCCTCGGATTTTTTTTTTTTTAATCCCAACTCACAAACCGTTTTTGTTTCTCCCTGATCACGATCGTGTGTTTTTTTTGTGTGTACAATACACCCTTTTACGCAATCCCCATGTTGTTGTTGTCTGCTTACTGTCTGAAGTGAGTCGCGTTTTCTAATTCTGTGGTCAAGCCAGCCGCACTTTCTTCTCAGTTGCATTTTCCTTTGAGGTTTAACCACACAGACAACGCCTGTGGGTTGTGATTGCTTTATAAGGAAAGTCAGGACAATAACACCGCGCGGAATTATAGTCCTGTGGTCTACATGCTTGTCTGTCGCACGGGAAATGCGGGTTTGAATCCCGATGGAAATCATCATTTAATTTCTTTTGCTGCTTGTTTTGTGAAATATCGACAGTGTTGTCCTGCTCATCACTTTTCCGCTTCCGACGGCATGTTTATTTAGCTAACGAGGGACACTGTGGAAGTGCGGCAGCACTGCCCAGTGACGTCACCGCCCAGAGTTAGACTAATTTTATAAAAATTAAAACATTAAGACGGGTAAATTCTTATAACTCATACTAACATTTATATTTTAAGAACTACAAGTCTTTCTGTCCGTGGTTCCCTTTAATTCAAGAATAGATATTGTTTGAAGCATTATTTGAAAGCAATCTTTTCTTGAACTTTAGAAGTATGGGTTTAATAAGAACAAATAGTAATATTTACTTAAAGTAAATGTAATAATCTGAAGCATGAATCTGTTAACAAGTCTTTAACACTCAAAACAAGCTGGAGAAAATTGTTTGACAAGATTTAAGACAAAATTCATCTGATTAAGACGTTATAAATTTGCAGGGTGGTACCTTCAAGTATAAAACAAAACATGTTCTGCTTATTATTGTCGGGAATGTTTCTAATTCATTCACTTTTCCTCATCCAAAAAGCTTTACATCAATATGTTAAATCCACCACTTTGAAATGTACTTTCGCTGATAATTAAAAAAAAAAAAAAAAAATCTGAGATGTAACACGGTAAATTGAAATAAAGGTTGACAATACTTGCCATCATCCATGATTGCAATGGTGACTCCTTGGCCCGTGTAGCCCAATTGCCAGGCCTCGGCGACATTAAGATCCAACCCAGGGGTGCCATCTGCTTGGCCCGTGTTGATCTAATCACGCAAAATATAAATCCATGAATTACAGCATCCAGTTGGGTGGGAAGCTTTCGTGAAGGAAAAGTCAGAGATAAAGACGCATCTCGCTAAAGACGGCTCTGGGCTGTATTCCTCTGATGTAGAGCAGCGGGCACGCAGCAGGACCAGCAAATGTCACGCTTGCCACTCAGGCTTAAACGAGAGGGGCGCAGCACAGGCGGTAGTGTATTGGCATGGCTAATTAAAGTGTGACGAAATGCACTGATTGTGGAAGTAATAGGGAATACATATGCTTGTGAAGGTTGGGTCTGGATGGTGACTCACCAAGTACCACTGTTTGGTGAACAACGGGTCGCTTATGTTGACTTCCATGTCATCCAAACTTCGGTAGCCACGTTTCTGACGGTTAAAACCATCTTGGTTCAGAACGTTCTTCACCTGGGAAGGTTAGACGTATCAGTTTGAAGATCATGTTGGGTGAATTCAGGTACAGTATTTGTTTCTTCATACATTATACATGTACAGATTAACATGTGGAAAGATTATTTCGTTCACATCATTGCTCATTCGGTGCAACTGCAAGTTGCTGACTTAAAATTACTTGGCCAACTCCCCGACACTTTTTTCAACGTCAAGAGCGTTAAAACGTTCAATCTTTGCCGGCACAACGATTGACTATCTGACTGGAAAAGACAAAAGATGCTGTATTTGTCGCTGTCCTGTCCTCAAGACCACAAAACCCAAACACATATAATTCTTGTCAGCACTTTAAAATGTCCTCCAGCACATACATTCAGGTGACTAAGTCCCCACCGATGTGACCGAGGTACAAAAACAGGCATTGTGGGTGTTTTTTACTGCCTCTGATAGATAAGGCAGTATAGAACAGCACTCAAGATGGCCTTTTTAAACCTATTCATCTTTTTACAGCGTACTCTGAGCAATCGGGAAGCGCACAGCACTCGCCGTCAATCAGCGCAATCAGCGATTCTTCAAATGACAGCCCTCTATGCCAAATACTACCGATGTTAATGTAAAAACGTAGATACATTTTTTAAGAATAGTAATTTATTTCACAATATCATTTCCCATCAAATTCAAATGTTGCTCTGACAAAAAGGAACTAGGAAAATAATGAAAAAATAAGACTAGACTTATTAAAATGATCAAATGCTAACATGTCAAGACTCTATATAAGTACAAAATGTATTAAGGCTAATTGATAAGGGTTTCACGTATTGGAAATCAAGAACTGATAAAATGCTAACAATAAAAGAGCAGCAAATGGGCATCCTGCGTCTAATAATTATTGTCCTGAATAGCCTGCTGACTGCTTCTGTGAATGAGGGCAAGAACTGGGCAGTTTTGGAACCATACAGACTAGAGAGGAGTCATAAAAGAAGTGGGTCATTGTGCTCCACTAATAGATATCTACCAAGTCTCCTGGGAAAATAGAAAATCAATTTAACCCTCCCCTCCACTACATTTAGTGCTCCTAGAATTATTCACACTCAAACAAACGGTTTGGTTTGATGGTTTCTCTGTCTGTTCAAAAAAAGAACCTATCGATGCCCTTTCAATGCGGTTTAACATTAGCATGGTCCTACAGACCTCAAGTGATATAAGTTGCAATTTCTTGCAGCAGGCTTATTTTATATGATTGAGGAGGACGGCGGGCAGGTACTTGACACTGTGATAAACAGGCGACAATAAATCATGCATGGGAGTAAATACCTGAGGCGATGTATAGGAGGAATATAGAATGTAATAAGACAACCCTGGTGAAACAGCAGATTCATCTTATGCATAAAAGGAAAACACAAAGTTGTTGTCTTCCGGCCCCTCCAAAAAGAAAAAGCTAAACTTCCGTTATTAATGTCACAGCCATTTGCTTTCCGGATAAACAGAGAAAAAAAACTGTTAAAATTGGATATTTTATTTTAAAGCAATCTCACCAAGCTCTATGTTGTGCATTGATACAGTACATGTTTTAGACAGTATGATAAGAGCATATTAGACGACTGACATATGCCTAACTTTGTGTTAACATCAAGACTGCTGAAAAAATTAACTGCAGAGATTTGCACAGGGATGGTAGGGACATAACACTACCAAGTTTCCGGAATGCTCAAATTGTCCACACCAACTTTTAAGCAACCTTATTTGAGTTATATATAATAAGTTCAGTTATATAATAATAATAATCATATTTATATAATAGTTTATTAGAATTATTATATATATTATATAGATTTATTTTCATTATGTTCAGACTTACATTTATCCCTTTTCACTTGTTGAATGTGCCGGTCCAACCCCCAAATACACGTTTCATTTGCTTATGACTAAAAGCCCCCCCACCCCCACTCCCCGTGTGCCACACACACACACTCACACAGCCCTGACAGATTCATGTCGACAAAATCCTACCTTTCTGAGCGCAGCCAATATATCCAACTAAAGTCATTTAAATCTGCACCCTCCCCTGTTACCTCTGGTGTGCCTCAGGGCTCTGTCCTTGGGCCCCTACTATACATCATACACCGACTTCCTCTTGGCAATATTTTTCGTAAATTCAACATCCACTTTCACTGCTATGCCGACGACATCCAACTCTACCTCACTTCTGAACCCTCCTCCTCTCTCCCGCCCTAATCCCTGACTGACTGTATCAGAGAAATAAAAATCTGGTTTACCCACAATTTCCTAAAACTCAACAGCAATAAAATTGAGGTGGTCCTCGTTGGCTCTAAATTCACCATCTCAAAAAAACATAACCTATCCCTAACCATTGACAACTCCACTGTTTTACCCTCCTCAAGAGCTCAAGAGCCTAGGAGTAATCCTCGACAACACACTTTTGTTTCAATCTCACGTCAATAACATTACCCGGATTGCCTACTTTCACCTACGCACCATTAATCGTCTCCACCTTTCCCTCACTCCACATTCTGCTGCAATTCTGGTTCACAGCCTTGTCACTTCCCGCCTGGACTACTGCAACTCTCTCCTCTTCGGCCTCCCTCATAAACTTTAACTGGTCCAGAATTTAGCAGCCTGCATCATAACCCATACCCCCTCCATCCACCACATCACTCCAGTCCTCCAACAACTTCACTGGCTCCCGGTCCACTTTCGAATACAGTTCAAAGTTCTCCTCCTCACATTCAAGGCCATCCATAACCTTGCCCCTCCATACCTGTCCGACCTCATTCATGTTACTACTCCCACCTGTGCCCTTAGATCCTCCTCCTCCATACAACTGTTTGTCCCCCCCCACTCGCCTCAGCACCTCAGCTGAACGCTCGGCTCCCCGGCTTTGGGATTCACTCCCACCCGACCTCAGCAACGCAGATTCCTTCCCTCTTTTCCAATCAAAACTCACCTGTTCAGACTAGTTTATCCACAATAATCGCTAAGTTCTGGTCTTTTTAACTGCCCTTATATCTCTTTTAGTATTTTTAAAATTGCCTTAAACATTCTATACTTTGATTTTCTCACTTTTAATATGTTTAAATGTTTTATATGATTGTACGGCGACCTTGAGTGCCAGAAAGGCGCCTTCAAATAAAATGCATTATTATTATTATTATCATTATTATTATAATCATTATTATTACTATTATTATTAAAATGCTGCCTCCTATACCCCCTTCGAAGAGGAGGTATATTGAAAGTTTTTTTGTTTTTTTTTCAGCCAGCAGCAGCCACTGTAAGTAACATAAAAAGACGTCAATGTTGTGGAGGTGGGCAAAACACCATTAATTCACTGAAAGTCCGACCTGCATCAGAGTTAGCATAACACTAAACTGTGTGAACTTGCTAACCTGCAAATCTATTGCAGTCAGGCCAGCCTTCACAAGGAACAATGAAGTCAAGCTAGCCATCCCTCATTTGGATCATTTTTTGCATTATGTGCATTACAGTCATGCAAACGCGGTGGCTTCAGAATGCAAGTCCCTTTATTAAAAAAATAAACCGGGGAGCTATCCAAGAATAGGTGCACTTGAGGGGGACACTGACATGAACATGAAAATCTTTGAAATGAAATCACACATCAGAATTTCATGAGAGTATTTTGGGTCGAGTCTTGGGGTAGCCAGTTTGCCACAGATTTAGATGGGTCCTTGGATATTTAAGATTTTTTATCATTAATTTTATTCCCAAATCACTTTTATATTACAATACTTTAGTTTGAGTCTAGGGGTGCTCCAATCTCCCCCAAAATGTTGCTTTAGTAGTTTTTGAAAACAAAGGTTTGAATCGAACTTTGTATCACCTGAACCATTACGCATTAAAGTTAGTATAAGTCAGTACAAATTTATTTTGTATTGATCATCTAGCTTATCAATGAATTAGGTTCATATGCGTGAGAAATGTAGCCCCGACCTCCATTCAGTAGTCTGTTTGGTCTTATTAATGTCCCGTCCCCAGCAAAAAGTGTAGATACAGGTTATGCTGTTATATCGTCCCTACCAATGTTGAGACCAAACCTACCCCCTTGCTGCTGAAGCCACTGTTAAAAGCTACTTATATCCTCATAAAGCTCCAAGGAAAGATGTCTGCAAACAGGAATTTAAAGGGGGAAAAACACAGCAACACAACCTTTGCAGTAATTTCTTCTTAAAAGGCACCTCATAAAAAGATAGTGGATGATTCAGTCTTTTTGAGTGACTAAGTGGCGCTCAACTGAGGAAAACAGTTTCTATGAGTCACACAGTAACTCAGAGGTATTTTGACGCTAAAATGATCATAACGTCAATAAATCTAGCAACAAGCGACAAAAATGGATTTCCTACACGATATAAACATGTTTGTGTTGGTACAACCCCGAACATTTGATTCAATTTCTATTTCTGATAGTTACAATTAGTGCAGTAATATCCTGTTATCCCATGCCAATGTGAGTGATATCAATTAGTGCTACATTAGTAATGAAAGCTGCTTCTGACATCATTGCAGCGCACTGGAAAATATTAGGCTTCCTTCTTTCAGCATGTTTTCACAAGATTTAAGTGTTTTATTCTTTTATGTTAACATTCCCTATTTACAGAAACGACTTAAGTTTGTGGCAAGACAGGATTTTTATCAGGCAAAATGAAGCATTTTCTTTGGAAAATGCTTTTTTTTTTTTAAATTACCGTTTTCTACTAGATTATATTCTAATTACATGAACACTGTGTGAAACTGTGTGACCATCACATTGAAGTTAAATCAATCAGTAGCAATGTCATGTTCTGTGGTTTGTTTAGATTTTGTTTGTTCCTAACTCTTTGAAGTTTATTGCATTAATCGCACGGGAATGTTCTATTAATCGGTTACAGAATGACGTAATTGCGATGCTATATAGGATAGAAGTACCGAGACATCCATATTCAATCTAGTGCGGTTTTTCAATATGAACGAACCACATTCCCTAAGAGGCTGCAATGTTGTGCTATGGAAAGCCACTATTTTTGCATTTAGCGTATCAGTGCTTTCATTTAGTTCAATCAATCAGAATTTATTTATTTAGAACTTTAATAAAAAGCACTACAAGCATGATAACTGAAACACTTGTTCTTTTAATCATGAGTGATCCGTTCAACCAAAACCAGCCACTATTAGCACTCTTAAAATGAGATACGATGCCCTTTTCATGAAACGTAATTTACAAACTCTCACCTAAGAAACCTTCACTTCAAGGTATGTATCCTAAAGTTACGTTTTAGCACATTTTTGTAATCTGGCCCTAAAAATGCAGTCAGTAAATTGCTGAAAAAATACCTAAGTTGCTCATTTTAAACAGCTTTAACAATGACAGATATTGGCTGCTAATATGAAATACCCAAGGTGGTAGTGTCAGTTTTCTATAAATGATCAAAATGGGGCAGAAGTCAATTTATTTGAATAAAGCATGGTTGCAAAGGACTTTTGAAAGACAAACATCTCACATTTGGCCATTTTCTAGGTTGTTCTAGACTTAAATTTGAAGGAGAAAAAAATTATTACTCTACGGTTCTACCCAGAATTCAAATATGTTTGCAGTTTTGAAACACTTGCCAAAAGCACAATAAATACAACCAAAATTTCATACTGTATTTAATTTTTTGACTGAAGTGCCTGGTTTCGTTGGAATTGGAATTTATTTTTTGTTTGTTTGTTTGTTTGTTTTTCTTTTTTCTTTCTTTGTGTTATGTTCTTAACCGTTGTGTGTTGTTTGGGTCTTTACGACCCATTTTCAGTTTTCACTTAAGAAAGATATAATAGTTACCCTGCTGTCTTTTTGGAGCCACTGCCTGCTGTGAACGCTGCGTTTACTTCGCTTCTTGAAAGTATCCTGGGGATAGAAGTGATAGAGTCCCTTTCCGAAGGCCACCTGAGTAACAACAAAATAACAAGGTGAACAAAGAAGATGGATAACAATGATTGAAACTAGCCCTAATCTGCATGGAATTGCCTCATTACAATAGATGACCATAGAGAAAGGTTGAAGAAAGGGCACTGATTTCCAAGCTTTCATGAAAGGGGGACTGAAGGTCTATTTTAAGCCACGAGTGCTAGAATCTGTCCTAATGCATGATGAGAGCGGGGAAATTAGATGCATGTTTTATTTCCCTCGGGCGCCGTGCCCAGATTAAAGACCCCTTTATGCTTGAAAACCGCCTGTATTGGGGCAGGTCAATCCTCGATATAAACACTTCTAAGATAAGCATGCTCGATTGCACCAGAAAATAACAGTGATGGCTATTGTTATGTTATTCCTGACTGCTCTTACAAAAATAAATACAAGGATTCAATAGAACCACAACGCACAATCATCTTGTTAATTGCGCAACCTTTCAAAATACTTTAAACAACGCAGCTATTGTTCAATAGTGCATATATCCATCAAGACAAATATAGCTGCCGATTACATAACCTGTGAGGGGAGGAGAGAGGTAAGAAGAAGGGGGGGGGGGGGGGGGTGCTACTCTACAAGAAAATGAACTAGCAATCAGACAAAACCACACAGCAAATATTACGATGATGAAGCAAAGATTGACACATTTATAAAGAAACACAAGATTCTTATTCAGAGTCAGAGCAGGCAATGCCGTGTTATACGCCTCACTGCCTGATACAACCCCCCCACCCCATGAGCAATTTCCCACACGTCCATTTTGACAGGCCTTCACCACTGTCAGAGGAAGAGGTTGGGGGTGGAGGAAAGAGGTGGGAGGATTTTTACTTCTTTATTATAGAGGCCTTGTTAGTGTTTTTTCATACAGAGTACATGTTAATCCGCCATTTCATATTATGTCTTCAGGGTGACTAAAATGTCACACATAGCAATGCGTGTGTGTCACGACTCTTAAAAATGTGTGTAGGGGGAGAAAATATGTGTGTGCTTATGTCGTTAAATATAACATAAAAAATATAAATATATATGTATATTTAATATATTTGTATTATTTATAAGTACGGTATGTTTTTTGGAATGTTGTAAACACTTAAAATAGGGGAGTTAATCTTATTTGTTCTTCAATTTAGGAAGGTAAATTAACTATTTCTCTTAAATTTAATGATGAAAGCACAATGTTTCTTTTTTTTTGTTATTATTAGACAGTTGCTAAATATGCTGTAAATTATTCTTTTTAATGTTATGTATACTAAATGTTTGGTGAAATGAGAGTATATTTATTAATCATATTTTATCAAGTTATTTAAAACAATTGCAAAATCTATTTATATTTTCTTGGTATTATGATATATGACTTTTTTTTTTTTTTTTTTTTTTAGATCTAATTGCCATTATTTAGATGTATTGTTGTGTGGATACATTAATTTGAATATCTGAATTTCTGTTTATTTTCTATGTATCAGCAATTTTTATGATTTAATTTTCATATATTCTATATTACTTGGTTTGTTATCTATGTTATTTACGAAATACTACAAATCTATTTTTTATCATGATCCAATTTTTTTCATGAAGTTTTAATATAGGATAATGAAATTGTTTTGGGTCTACATTTATGTCAATAAGTGGCATGTGATGTCACATTTCACACAAGTACACTAAAACAAAACAAATGTTTGTGAGGTCTAAGAAGAAGAAAATCACGTTTTATTAAACATAGATCTTTGTTTTGTTTCCCCTACCTTGCGAGCACTCTGGTACCCGTGTTGTGCTGCAAGTTGGTGCGCGTCCTCCTCCGGCGCCTCCTCGTGCAACTGTACCACAACATGCTCCGTTGAGTATCTCTCCGCAGCCTGCGTCGCCAGCAGCAGTAGCAGCAGCAGCAGCCCGTTCAGCGGCACCATAAATCCCACGCGTGTCCATGCACGGCGGGGAGATCCGTGCATCGTGACCGGCTTGTGTCAATAACGTCCACGCGTGTGTGTGCACGCGCCTTCTTGCCCCGTCGGCTTGTGTTTGGATGTTTGGAGGGAGGGATGCTCCTGGTGAGAGATGAGGAAGGAGGGAGGGAGTGATGGAGGAAAGAGGAGGAAGGGGGGGTGGAATCAGAGGTTTTGCGCGCGCATCTCCCCTGCAAGTTGGTGTTTCCTCTCATGTGTGCTGCGTGGGACAAACGTGCATCTTCAGATTTGCGTCGTTCTTCTTCCTATCAAATATCAGGCATTGATTCATCTTTGTGTGCCCTCTACTTTCAGAACCTTGGACAGATCCTGCACTACTTGTCTATCCATTCCATTCCTTGGTCCAACAGAAAATAATTCACCTGCACAACGTAATGCAGTGTAAATGTAAATAAATTGTCATTGTTGTTGAGGGTAATAGCACCTTGACTTGGGAATTTTTTATATTTCAAACTCAATTTTTTTGAACAGTATATCAAATCATTCTTCTCAATTCAAAATGCATGCCAATGATTTTTTCCAGCCCACATAAATAATTTTTTGGGTCATGTGAAAAATCTCTAGTGTTACCCCATAGCATACAAGTCAAATCTAACTTAAAATCACAAAAAGAATATAAAATATCAATGCGCTTAAAGTTGTTGTTTTTTTTTTTTATGTCTGTGTAGTCCTGCAGGTGACTGTAAACCACAAAAGTTAAAACCAGAACCTGGACTTGTCTTGTTTGTTAAATTTATTGTAGGTTTTGTTTTCCTAAATTATTCGATAATGATGTAGCAATTATGGGATTATGCGAAACCCAACTTCAAAATATGATCTAGAGCACTGTCACCATTCAAGAACATTTTCTGTTTGGAGAAACTTGCCATGTAAAGCATAAATTGTTGGGGTGTAACAATAATCTGTCATGATCAATTTATCAACATGATAGGCACAATTAAACGATTAAATGCAAAACGTCCATAAACACTGTTATCTTTTATGTAGACTTTTTTTGTTCAAAAGAATTTCACATTCCTGAAATGTTTCAACAACAAAATTGTCAAAAACATTAAAATTACTTTGTATTTTTTTATAGTTTTACATGAAATGTAACTACTTGTTGCACATGTGAACATGTAATCGATCAAGACCCTTTAATTGAATCAAATTGGGAAGACTTTGTAATATCAGCAAATATGTAATTGTTGTCCCAAGAATCAAAATAATATTATACCTGTCATCATGAAATTGATGATCTACACTCAGGACAGAAAACTTTGCAGTGCTGCTCCAGTATCAATTGGCAAGCTCTGGGCAAAAGAATAATATACTTATGAAAAATAGAAATATGTCGGATCCTTATGTCCCCACATGCACCCGAAGTATACTGGAATTGGAAAAAAAGGAAGTCGAACATCACTTTATTGTGAATATCCGCTGACTCCATTGTTCCTGTGCATTCAAAGAAGTATGTTAGTTACAAAATTATCCAGTTCTAAATGTTTTTTATTATGTTCCCCAACTTGCATTGTCCTTCTGACTGAAATTTTCCACACTGTAGTTTCACACATTGTAAACATCCATTCCAAGCAGTATGACCTTCTACATTGGATTGCAGGAACGGTCTGAATGGGATGTAATTGGATATGAGAAGCTGGTTGTTGAAAGAAAGAAAGAAAGAAAGAAAGAAAGAAAGAAAGAAAGAAAGAAAGAAAGAAAGAAAGAAAGAAAGAAAGAAAGAAAGAAAGAAAGAAAGAAAGAAAGAAAGAAAGAAAGAAAGAAAGAAAGAAAGAAAGAAAGAAAGAAAGAAAGAAAGAAAGAAAGGGCAGTCTCATTAAAACGCTTCTCCTGCTGCTACATGACACACTATGGTAGACACTAAGACTGGATATAACCGACATGAGAGTACATTCTTTTCAATTAGAAGAATAGCACATTTCTTTGAGGTGCATATGCTTGTATGCATGTACATTTAGAATGACACTAATCGATCACCTTGGTGGTTTCTGCCATATTAAATGCCAAAGATATTGGAGGTGGGGGGGGGGCAACGTGCTTTCTATAAGTGAAGGCTGTTTACTAATCACCGTTTGCAGCCTCCCCGGAGATTTCCTCCCACGCAAACACCACCATGTAGCGGAGAGATTAATTGTTTAGCTCGGACAAACGATCTCGCCTTTCCACTGTGTTTTACTTTACACCAGTGTTTTTTTTTGTTTTTTTTTTAAAGAAAATATTTTAAAATGTCCCCCGATTATGGATTCTCTAACACTGCAGAGGCTACTGGAGAACGGACGTGAATAATAATAATTCTATGAATAATTAATATTGTTAAGAGAGGTGTGTCTGCATGAATGTGTCTGAATGTAAATGAATCTCATCACATTTTCTTATAAATCAATCTCAAAGATGATGAAAAAAAGAAAGGTGTAAAGTCACCATGACACGTAGAGAAGGAATAGTGATATTCTCCACTGAAAAATATTATTTCACATCAGCAATGGGGTTTCACACCACCTTTGCATACATAGAAAATCAAAACATCTCTACACTATATAGAATTATTTTTGTAGGTAGTAATTATGATTCATATTCATTTGTATTAATACTAAAAGTATTTAGGTAAGCAAGTGAACTGTAATAAATTAGTTAAAAGTAACTCTCTTTATCCAATTTTAATCAGTATAAACTTTAACTTGAACAAACAAGATAATATATACCTCAAAATTTTATGGTGTGTGCTCAAGGCAGTGCATGCACCGACGTGTCTTCTTTGAAAGTGAAAGGAGGACCGTTTCATTTGGATGGCATCGTACAGTAACAGGTAAGTTTGAACTTACTGTTTCTTTCAAAATTGAGATTACAAAAACATTAACAAGCCTGGTATGCTGCATGTTAAATTAAGAAGCCCCTATAGTAAAAATATTTTTATATTTTATTCCTGGCTTTCGACAGTCATTCCTGATAGCTATCCATCCATCCATTATCTACCGCTTAAACCGGGGTCAGGTCGCGGGGGCAGCAGTTTTTGCAGGGAAGCCCAGACTTCCCTCTCCCCAGCCACTTCAACCAGCTCTTCCGGCGGGATCCCAAAGCATTCCCAGGCCAGCTGAGAGACATAGCCTCTCCAGCGTGTCCTGGGTCGTCCCTCCTGGGAGGCGTCCTGGAGGCATCCGAACCAGATGCCCGAGCCACCTCAACTGGCTCCTCTCAACGCAGAGGAGTAGCGGCTCGACACCGAGTCCCTCCCGGATGACCGGACTTCTCACCCTATCTCTAAGGGAGAGCCCGGACACCCTGCGGAGGAAAGTCATTACGGCCATTTGTACCCAGGATCTTGTTCTTTTGGTCACGACCCACAGCTCATGACCATAGGTGAGGGTAGGAACGTAGATCAACCGGTAAATCGAGAGCTTCGCCTTATGGCTCAGCTACTTCTTCACCACAACGGACCGGTGCAGAGTCTGCATCAGTGCAGACGCTGCACCGGTGCTTCCTGATAGCTAGCTAAAAGCTAAATGTTTTTCAGAGCATAGCACCATGAGTTGCTGGTATTATTGTGGTTTAATTTGAACCATTAACCTTATTTTCTAATTAACTTTTCAGTTACGGCATACAGTATTGTCTAATATTTCGCCCTCAGTATAATTCAGTGACGCTGGGCTGCTACTGAGGTGTGTAAATGGCAGTAATGGCGACGACCATAAGAGGCCACAACAACTCAGATTAGTCAATATGTATTAAGGAACAACTCAACAGCAAGTTATCCAAAAGCCTGATAATGATCCTGATTATTTGATTCAGGTGTGTTGGAGGAGGGAAACGTGGAAAACGACCTGGAACGGTGCCCTCAATGAGTTGGTGACCCCTGGTCTAGGTAGACATTTCTGTGTCACGTCCCAAGGACGGCTCGCGAAGGGCGTAACATAAAACAAGCCACACAAGTTTACAAGTGGACACAAATTTATTCACAATAATCAAACTCGCAATGAATATATACAAAATGCGGAAAAAGCGCGGCTTCAGGGTAAGCCCAGGCCAAAACAACAAACAAGTTAAACTACACTTAAACCCCACCCGCTAGCTAAACCCTGATCGTAAGAAGGAGAGAATAAAAAGGCAGCCATTACCCTAGCTTCCTGTTCCAAATAAAGCAGGAGAAAACGGGTTGAACAGAAATGGCAGCTTACCCTTACTGCTTCAGTGCTCTTATTTACTGTGGTGAACAAAAACGATCCATTAACGAAAAAACACAAAAGACCTCACCGAAAAAGCGGAAGTGTATCAAACTAGCGATCAAACGCACACGAGAGTAATGGTGAGCAAACAGCTGGCGAGGAGGACCGCTGCACGAATGCTGTCAAATGCCACCTCAGCTGTCAGTTGACAACTTCTGGTTTTTTAAGCTTGGTGCCCTTTCTTCGTGGCCAATCAGCGGCGGCGACGTCGTCGGTCCGTCCGGCGTCAATCAGCTTTCGTCATAGTGGGAGGGGAGGCAGCCAGCTGGCGGAGGTGACGATCAGCTGACTGGAGGCTTTTAAAAATAAAACAACTGTTAAACAGCCAGCGCCGGCACACTGCTATTAATGTATTTCATTTACTTTTATTCGCACACTATTTTCATTTAACAATTTTGCACATAGTTTAACATGCTGCAACAGAGCACTCCTGTGGGGTTCAAACATCTGTGGTACAGAATTTTTGCCTTACTTGTATCTCAAATTCAAAGATGCTTGATGCAGCCGTGTTCACTGTTCAGTTAAAACTGTTCTTAAACTCATGTTGGTTGCATATTACTTATTTTGGACTGTTGCCCTTGTGTTCTTCACTCATCAGTTACTACTATACTTGACCTCATACTATGGGGGGAAAAAATTGCATGCAATTTATGTTGGGAAGACAATTTATTAAAAGTTAAAATATAATGAGCAAATTGTCACTAAAAGAAAAAAAAAAACTTGACAATCAAATGTTTCTTGTGTATAATGGCTTTAGGGTAAAACAAACCTAATCTACAATATTAATAATTAAGTTGATATTTAAATGAATATTTAAAAAATCTGTAAAATATACAATACAATACACTACAACCATGAGTAAACAACACTCGATTTTAATATGTATTATGTGATAAAATCTGTTTCAAAAGGTTAAGTAAACCTTACCCAAATTATTTGAGTATACAGTATTATTGTTGACGCATTTAAGTAATGTTTACTAAGTAAAATTAGCTAATCTTTACACTCTCAAACTGAGTGTAAATTGTTACCTCAATTTTATTGGGTAAAGTCTATAGGTTGTTTTTTAAAGCCCGCAAACAATTTGATGAAAACATGTCAACAAAGCACATGGATTACTGGAACCATGTCCTATGGTCTAATGAGACGGGCGGGCTTTCTTGTGTACTGTCTTCTGAAGAGGCTTCCTCCTGGGGTGACAGCCATGCACACCAATTTGATATAGAGTGCGGCGTATGGTGTGAGCACTAACAGGCTGACCCCCCACCTCTTCAATCTCTGCAGCAATGCTGACAGAACTCCTGTAACGAGTCACGTGACATTTTGGAGGGAAAATGACAAGTAGTACTCAATTTGGACATTTAGGCATGTACGTAGTTTCAAGGGGTGTACTCACTTTTGTTGCCAGGGGTTTAGATATTAATGGTTATATTTTGAGTTATTTTGAGGGGAAAATAAATTAACTACTATATAAGCTGCACACAGACTCCTTTTCATTGTGTCAAAGTAATTTTGTCAGTGTTGTCCCATGAAAAGATAAATATCTGCAGAAATGCGAGGTGTGTACTCACTTTTGTGATACACTGTACATAAGAACTGGTTGTTGGAGAGCAAGGTTCTTTAATTTTTCATACATGTATAAGACTGCAGGGAGCTTATATCGCTGGCTTTTATTGCCTCTGCTGCCAGTTTCAGTAAAACATGTAGAGAAAGATGAGGCAGCTGCTACATACAAAACATACTGGAATGATAATCAATTCTGAGCATATTACCTAGTCCACGTGGATTTTACAATGACAGCTACTCGTAGCTTGCGATTTCTGACACAAAATCTGTTTGTGTCATCAATTAAATATTTTAGCAGGAAATCTTCCAAAGGTTCAAGCACTATTCCATGGTAGAATTGAACTAAGGACATAACTATCGCTGTTCTGGCACAAACTCTGATGGCAATATAAAATGCTGCCCAAAAATAGTTAGCATGCCGCATGTTGAAAACTCTTTGTTAATTGTTTAAAACAACAATGTGTCATGCTTTGTAATTCGCAACCCTCTGGTTCTATTAGAACATGTCAATGAGAATCAGAACCGCTCTGTGCTGTTTAGTGGCTGTTGTAAAGCTTATTATTGCAATATTAAAAATATTTTTTACCGCTAAAATTCCATGGGGAAACAGAGCTGGTTACATTTCAATTGTACTCTGTGCATGGCTGGCAACCACTCCAGGACGCCCAAAGTCAGTTGAGATAGGACAGGACAGCTACATAATGCCATCTGCACAGTGCTGTTAAAACAGTGTTGTAACTGCAATCATTATTGAGCCTTGGCATATTTTGCTCCAAATCATATTCCTGGCCATAAAACAAGTTTGAAAGAGTGGTGAAAGGGCATATGATCCCCATTTTAAGAAAGCTCAATTTGCCACAGCTCCATCAAGAGACAATCTTTCCCGTAGGTCATGAATGTCTTCCCAAGGCATTATGGGTGCTTTGAAGACGAACCAGTGAAGCTGACTCTCTCTCTCAGTGCGCTGAGCTTTTTCAGGTGTGTGCATCTGAAAGATAAGATGGCAGATATCCCAAATAAAAAATAATAAGCATCGAACCAACATCATATTGAGGCTAGTTTCATTTAACTGTCACAACATATCTCCACCTCAATCTTTAAAATTGGAAATAGTTATAGGCTCATGATTGATTGACTTTAATACTGAAGAGAAATATCTTCCTTAAGAAAACACAAAACGATTAGATCTGCTACTAACCCATTTAAACATTAGCCACATGGTGTAAATATATTCATGTTTACTCTGAAACTGATACAGTTTCGTGATTTAAGTCAAAAAGGAAAGCCTTATTAACAGGTTCTAAGCTTAGCTGCCAAAATGTAATTGTAGGAATAGTATCAACATCAAACTAGGGTGAAACAAAACACAATTTCTTTGAAGCATCTGTGTTCAAACAACTCCATCACCTGCACAAATAAGCACGGAGGCCAGCAGATTGACTGTCTGCTGCCACCTGCTTTGCTATTCAAAGCCTACTCCACATGCAAATCCGCTTTAATTGGAGAGAAAAACAAGTGCTCACGACTCCAATCATGCATAATAAGGATGATTAATTCCCTCTGTGCGTTGCTTATTTTCAAGGTGAGCATTCTGCACGACCTAATGGTTGCGTCTTATAGGGGGCGCTTAAAAGACATGCAAATTTGACAGAACTGAATCACATCCAGAGCACAGTACTGTACAGAAAACAATGTATATTAAAGCACCATGCAGGCATAATTTTATTGCTGTCAGTGTGTTACCTGCAAATTACTATTTTGCCAAAAGCTTTTTAACCTTGATTAAAAGGCAAGAGAACGTATCACAGCGTGCAGTGGCCATTTGAGTCACATAATGGAGCTCGGTTTGTCAGAACAGTAATCAGCTGCATCAACAGGCACTTTCAAAAAGTTATTAATTCACATCTTTAATGATATGACTGTGGTGGTTCAATTATTACACGCCTCCATAACACACTTGTTAATCATTTTGTTTGAAAAATTAGTGCATAATAATGGACCTGTGGAGTAAATCTACCCCAGTTTGTGCTTAGGAATCCATTAAATTGTGTTCAAGTTCTTTCTAATTAACTTTGTATAAATACCACTTTACCCAATGAAATTGTGAATCGCAAGAATAAAGATTCCATGCTTTTTCATTTAAAAAAAAAAAAAAAAAAAAAAGATTATTTTATCATTATTATTTTATTATTTTGTTACAATGAATAGAAGTTTATTTTTCAGTTTAGAGAAACATCTTGATTTTGTAAAACCTACTTGTTACTGGTGTTTACTAAAGAAGTGGAAAGGTGGAAGAGAGTCTATTCTTCTTTTGGTGAATCAGTCTATATCTAATCACGAAAACAATATTCGGCCAAAATCTGTTAAAATTCTCTAAATTGAAATGAAAATTATGGTAGTGAATGCATTAAAGAGGGTGGTTGCAAATCAATCCTCATATAAGCCAAACACCACCAGCTTCAACACAGAGTAAGGGTGAAAGTTTGACATGACATCTGTGAATGCTTTCCTGCGAGGAGCCCGATGACGTGACCTTTGACGCACGACGGGGAGTAATCAGCATGAAAATGGCTCTTTGCTACACTCTGCATCTATGTGCGAGGGCCTTGGCTGGATGTGATGACGGTTGGTCCGATGCGGACAAGGAGAGAAAAGAGCAAGAGCAGCAGCCTTCCACGTGTCCTCCAGTGTTCTTTCCATTAGGACATTACATTACTGCTAATGGTAATGCTACCTCAGACGTTACCAAGCCGCTCTCCAGTGCAGCCTCGTACTCTGAAGAGCATAGTCCATTTAGAAGGCAAACAAAGGCTATTTTTCATAGGGCACGTAGGCCAACAGATAATCAGTGACATGCTGTGTACATTGACTTCCCAAAATATGAAATTTCAGAAGATAAACTTGCAAAATCTAGACTTTTAGCATGATGATATTCTCCTAATGCATTAATTTATTTTTTTGAGTTTTTTCCGTGTAAATTTATGACATATTTGAAATATTTTCACTTTTATTTATTACCCTTATATTTTCCATAAATGTTCAAATATTTTTTTCAAATTTAGAATTTGCTTCTTGTATTATATGAATTTTTATCTTGTAAAAATACAGCTATTTTCATTATATTACAAGTGGATTTAATGTTTTTCCAAATTAACATTTTATTCTTTCCATTTGTATTCTATAAGAAAAAAGTTGTTTTTTCATTTCATATTTTTCCTCTTAATGTGATTTTACTGTGATCATTTTTCATGTTCAGTCTTGGATTTTTCTCTTTCATGCATATGAAACTATGTATATTCTCATGAATTACAATTTTACTATTTTAACATCTATTATTAACCTTTAATATTTTTCTCTCTAAAGATTTAATAAAATTAAATTATTTTGATGTTACAATTTTTATTTTGGAAATGTTTTTTTTTTTTTTCTTACACACGTTTTTTCTAGTTATATTCCAAAGTACATCTCATATCAATTTTATTCTGAATTCTGTGATTTTTTTGCACAAAATGTACAACATTCATAATCTTAGCACTTCATTCTTACAAGTGATAGAATTTTTTCTTTTAATATTTTATTTTGATGCTGTATTACACTATAAAGATATTTTATATGAAAATTTGCGTCTCACAAAAGGTTGTTCATTTTTCTTTATCCGTACTGCTTCCTCTCATGATGGATGGTTGCAGGGGGAACTGGAGCCTATCCAATCTGACTGTGGGCAGGAAGCAAAGTACACCATTAATTGGTTGCCAGCCAATCACGGGCGAGATTTATTCGTCGATTTATTTGTTTTCTTGTTAATATTATGAAAGAAAATTACTTTATCTTCAAGTTACCATTTATTGTAGAGATATATATTTGTACCTATACAAATACAACTTCAGTTTTATGAATTTATTATTTATATATATCAACTATTACAATACAATGGTACCTCGACATACGATCGCTTCAACACACGATCTTTTCGACATCCAACGTAAAATTTGACTTTTGTTTCTACATCAGACGACATGCTCGAAATACGATGACATGACAGCGCCGCAGGCGGACGCGCAGTGGATTTTCTTGTGAGAGAAATCAACACAGGTTCCAAGAAGGTTAGTGCAGGAGGTGAAAGAGGGAAAAAGGTGACGCTTACCATTGAAATGAAGATGGAAATGATAGAAAAATATGAGCGTGGTGTGTACACCCGTGAACTAGCTCAACAATAGACCCCACTCACCAACGTCACAGAATGACGTGTCGCTGTATTGTGCCGCCATATTATCTGTCATTGTGTGTCCGTATTCTCAATGGTCTCAATTTATCGTGCAATTCATGGAAGCCCCGGTGCTTTCAGACGTTGTAAACTCATTGGATGTGTTGCATAAAAGGCGTTATGAGGAAAAGCTTCAGTTGATCCATTCGCCAGATCCATATTTGATGCCTGAATCGATATTTTTCGACCCGCTGTCTTCGCCGTCTCTGCCTGACATCTGCTACCCTGATATCTACAACTATCTTGTCCACAGAAACTCAGCCTATTCTCACGAAACTTTGAAAAACTTTAAGAGCAGCACTCTAAGCAACATTACCCCGTGTGACCCTTTACTTCCAATTTTCTAAAATGGCGACAATCAAACAAACAAAAAAAAAGTTGACTGCGATGGCGGACGCTTCAAGGATAGGTGGATATTGGACTATTTCTTCAATAAAATACGCAACAACTGTGTCTGCCTCATTTGCAAAGAGACAGTCGCTGTTTTCAAAGAGTTCGATGTGACGCGATATTACCAAACAAGACACGCTGACATATACGACAACATTACAGGGAAGATACGCAGTGAGAAATGAAAGCAACTTGAAGCCAGTTTAATTTCACAGCAACAGTATTTCGCAAGAGCCCGAGTGTCGAAAGAGAACGCCACAAAGGCGAGATTGTTGAAATTATGAATTTAAAAAAATAATACTAAAGCAAATGTGACACACAGAAGGGCTTGCTAAAATTTGTTTAAATATATTGTCCCACGTAAATTAGCCAAGGTAGCCCCCCACATTTTTACCACACCAAATCTGGCCCCCTTTGCAAAAAGTTTGGATACCCCTGTTTAACTGATGATCCGTAGACGAGGCCAGCTTCTTTCACTTGTTACCAGCTAAATATTATTAAAAAAATAATGATGGTGGAAGAAATAAGCATCTTGAATTTGAAACTGTATGTTGTCGGCGATTAGCCTCGCAATGATCTTAATTGTGGTTGTCAGCCCAAAACCCTCTAAATCTCCATCTATCTTCTCTGTTACTGCAACCAACCGCCACACACGCCTTCACCATTTTGATTATTAATGTTAACAAGCAGGAAAACACGCCATAATAGGAGGAATTTACGTAGCGGTAATGCGTAAACACGACGAGCTGATGGACAATATGGCGCGGAGGCGTGGTTGTGACGTCATGTGAGGGGTCTATACAGCAGTAGAATGTCGACGATCTCTACAGTCCTCCTCCGACCTCCATTCGCAACTTTTTAATTTTAATTTCAAATTATTGTTGTGGTAACATCGCCAAAGAAATCAACAGCTTCGTCAGGTTTTTATCATTTATTTTAGAATTGGTGCAACACAACACACCTACTGTCTACTGTAGTTGACGGGGTTTTCAACAAAACATTAAAAGAGAAAGTAATATCTCAACCGCACCTCTCTCTCTGTCACGTCAGCGACACGGTGCGTTCAGGTACAGCACGCAAAACACGTCCGCCACATTAGAACCTGATTCATTACATTATTACAGGAATTATTATTATTTTATTATTACGGTTTTTATTTATAATTTATTTGTTTTGCTATGTGTAATTGCCATTTGTAATAGCACCAGTAGTATTTATTAAGGATTTAGTGTAGGTTTTGAGGCTTTGGAACGAATTAATGGAATTATAATGTATTCTTACAGTTGTGGTCAAAAGTTTACATACACTTGTGAAGAACATAATGTCATGGCTCTCTTGAGTTTCCAGTTATTTCTACAACTCTGATTTTTCTCTGATAGAGTGATTGGAACAGATACTTCTTTGTCACAAAAAACATTCATGAAGTTTGGTTCTTTTATGACTTTATTATGGGTGAACAGAAAAAAGTGATCAAATCTGCTGGGTCAAAAATATACATACAGCAGCGGTAAAATTTGGTAACATGTCCCTTGGCCATTTTTACTTCAATTAGGCGCTTTTGGTAGCCATCCACAAGCTTCTGGCAAGCTTCTGGTTGAATCTTTGACCACTCGTCTTGACAGAATTGGTGCAGTTCAGTTAAATTTGATGGCTATCTGACATGGACTTGTTTCTTCATCATTGTCCACAAGTTCTCAATGGGGTTTAAGTCAAGACTTTGGGAAGGCCATTCGAAAACTTTAATTCTAGCCTGATTTAGCCATTCCATTACCACTTTTGATGTGTGTTTAGGGTCATTGTCCTGTTGAAACACCCAACTGCGCCCAAGACCCAATTTTCGGGCTGATGACGTCAGGTAATCTTGAATAATTTGAAGGTAATCCTCCTTCTTCATTATCCCATTTACTCTCTGTAAAGCACCAGTTCCATTGGCAGCAAAACAGCCCCACAGCATAATATTACCACCACCGTGCTTGACGGTAGGCATGGTTTACTTGGGGTTAAAGGCCTCACCTTTTCCCCTCCAAACATATTGCTGGGCATTGTGGCCAAACAGCTCGATTTTTGTTTCGTCTGACCACAGAACTTTCCTCCAGAAGGTCTTAACTTTGTCCATGTGATCAGCAGCAAACTTCAGTCAAGCCTTAAGGTGCCGCTTTTGGAGCAAGGGCTTCCTTCTTGCACGGCAGCCTCTCAGTCCATGGAGATGCAAAACACGCTTGACTGTGGACACTGACACCTGTGTTCCAGCAGCTTCTGATTCTTGGCAGATCTGCTTTTTGGTGACTCTCGGTTGAATCTTTACCCTCCTGACCAATTTTCTCTCAGCAGCAGGTGATAGCTTGCGTTTTCTTCCTGATCGTGGCAGTGACAAAACAGTGCCATGCACTTTATACTTACAAACAATTGTTTGCACTGTTGCTCTTGGGACCTGCAGCTGCTTTGAAATGGCTCCAAGTGACTTTCCTGACTTGTTCAAGTCAATGATTGTTCAAGTCAATAATCACTAACAAGAAATTACTAATTCGCGTTGCTGTATGTATATTTTTGACCCAGCAGATTTGATCACTTTTTCTGTTAACCCATAATAAAGTCATAAAAGAACCAAACTTCATGAAGTTTTTTGTGACAAAGAAATATCTGTTCCAATCACTCTATCGGAGA